>NW_015386370.1:296229-298132 GCF_001527695.2 Protobothrops mucrosquamatus | reverse complement strand
AAACCCACACAGATGATGAGGCACGACCTCAAACTAGAAGCCAGTCCACAGCTGCATCATTAGCCACTTTAAACCCCTCCAATCCATACATGAAGCAAACTGACACCCACCATAAAGATGTGGCACGACCACGAACACGAAGCCAAACAACAGCAATGAAGCTCACCATCTCAAATCCCCCTGCAACTCAAACTAACCTTAGCACAACAAAGCCCCCACCCAAACAGAACACTCCCCCAGCCAATCAGAACACAGCCAATCCCCCATCCAATCAGAGCACAGCCAAGCTCCTTAACCAATCAGAACACACCTCCACCCAATCAGAACACAGCCAAGCTCCCACCCAATCAGCTCAAACCCCACTGGCAGTTAAAAGGAAGAAACAGCAGCGATCACACACACTACGCCCAGAAGCACGAAGCTGAAGACACCAGCCTGAAGATGACGAATGTGACTTCGTCGAAACGTCGCCAAGAAACTTCTAATTCTACGCGGGAAAAAACCCGAATAACTAAAGATCTACATATATATATATATATATATATATATATATATATATATATATATATATATATATATATATATATATATATATATATATATATATATATATATATATATATATATATATATATAAAGGTAAAAAAGGATATATGCAGTGTTATCTTCATTTTAAATGTCAAAAGGATTTTGCGGCTCCCCGTGTTTTCTTTTCTGTGGGAAATGGGTCCAAGTGGCTTTTTGAGTGTTTAAGGTTGCCAACCTCTGGACTAGACATACCCAATTCCTATAACCGTTCTTCGTACGTTTTAGCCTGCAGCCCCTAATCATTTTTGTTGCTCTTCTTTGCATTGTTTCCAGAGTCTCAATATTTTTTTTTGTATTGTAGTGACCAGAACTGGATGCAGTATTCCAAGTGTGGTCTTTTAAGGCTTTGTAAAGCAGCACTAGAACTTCATGTGATCTTGATTCTATCCTTCTATTAATGCAGCTTAGGATTGCATTGGCTTTTTTGGCTGCTGCTGCACCGTTGGCTCAAACAAGAATTCTACTTATAGTCAGGAACCTTCAAAATTACAAACTGATTCTGACACCACATAATTCTGAATGTCCCAAAATATTCAGCTGAAGAACAATAACATATCTACATACATGTTTTCAATCATTAGGTGATTTTTTCTCCCAAGTAGAAAACCTTATTTTCAGGTTCTATTTCTGATCTTTTTTCTTTTTTTACAATATAAGATATTGGCTTCTCCTGCTCACAGATTAGGCTCCCATTTCATTTCAGCGAGCTGCCAGCTTTTATGAATTTCAGTAAGTCAACAATAAACTTCAGCTGATACAAAATGCAGCCATGAGGACAATTTTGGTTGCCCAAAGCCCTTTTGGGTGCATATAAGCCCTTTGCTGCACAAGCTGCATTGGGTGCCAGTCTGTTTCTGGATCCAATTCAAGGTGCCAGTCTGTTTCTGGATCCAATTCAAGGTGTTGGCAGGGGGGGCAGAGGTCGACCTCGAGATGCCTCACTTGTGGGGTACCGCAGGGGTCGGTCCTCTCGCCTCTCCTGTTCAACATCTATATGAAGCCACTGGGTGAGATCATCCGTGGTTTCGGGGTGGAGTTTCATCAGTACGCAGATGACACCCAGTTGTACATCTCCACCCCGGACCACCCTAACGATGCCGCGGAAGTGATGTCCCGGTGCCTGGAGGCCGTGCGAGTCTGGATGGGGAGGAACAGGCTTCGACTCAACCCGTCCAAGACCGAGTGGCTGTGGTTTCCGGCGTCACGACATAGCCAGTTGGCTCCATCCCTGGCTATCGGGGGCGAGTCATTAGCCCCCGTGGAGAGGGCCCGCAACTTGGGCGTCCTCCTGGATACTCGGCTGTCTTTAGACGAC
>NW_015386370.1:290688-295672 GCF_001527695.2 Protobothrops mucrosquamatus | reverse complement strand
CGGCCGGCCTGGCGTAGTTTGATTATGTTTTAGTGGGGTTTTTTGTATGGGTGTGTTTTTAGAACAGGCCCGTTATTTAATTTGATTTTAGAACTGCCTATATTTATCATGGTTTTTATTATCGCCTGTTCACCGCCCTGAGTCCCGTAAGGGAGATAGGGCGGTATATAAATTCAATAAATAAATAAAATAAATAAATGATATTTAAAGCCCTACATAGCATGGGGCCAGAACTGTCTTTACCTCATCACATCAGCCCATCCCAGCTGGCAGATAGGGAAGGCAAGTTGCAGACCCTGTCAGTTAAAGAATCCCAACTAATGGGGTCCAGGAAGAGAGCCTTCTCTGCCATTGCCCATGCCCTTTGAAACATTCTCCCCCCCCAGAGGCAGTGTGTGCCCCCACTCTCCTGGTCTTTTCAAAAATATTTAAAGCCCTGACTCTGTCACCTTGCTTGGGGCTCACAGATGAGCACACAGCTGTGAGGATGGTTTGCATCCTGAAAGGCTCCCCCCATCTTTTATTAAATTTAATTCAACTTTAATTATCCTTGCCTGTATTTTAAATTTACTTTTTATGTTTTGAACATTTTACTTGTACATTCCCCAGAGTTCCTCTGTGAGGGAGATGATCAGTTCCTAAATGTGATAAATAAACAAATAAGCATACAGGTAAGTAAATGCCAAACAGATAAGTTAATGCCTTGCATGCAGCTTTCAGAACTATTTTGTATTGTGGCACTATACAGTACAATACATACTTATCATTGTCCATGTGGCTGGGCCTGCTGGAAATTGTAATCAGCAAATATGGAGCATAAAACATTACATTTTGAGGAGCACAGAGTTATTGGATGATTAATCTGATGCAATGATCTCTGATTGAAACAACGGGAAGACCAAATATAGGCACACCTGTTTTAATTAGATAACAGCTTCCAATTAAAATTCCCTTTTTACCATGATAATTATTGTTCTCTAAGTAATAAGCAGGATGTGGCTTTCATTAGAAGTAAGGAAGTTCGCATTTACCGTAAGTTGAAACATAGTAAATAGTATTTACCAATATATTAAGAGGGTAGAAGTACTGGCATGCTTCTTGCAGTATGGTCAGTTTTATTTTGTTCCAGGTAAGCGTTAAAGATCAGAAATGAGGTGATAAGCCGCCTGTGAAAGCCAAGGGAAATCATCAAAACAATTAAAAAACGAAAGTTAGAATATTTCAGACATGGGATGCGACACTTAGAAAAATACGGCATACTCCATTTAATCCTCCAGGGAAAGATTGAAGGCAAATAAGGTCCGGGCAGAAGAAGAACATCATGGCTTCAAAATCTAAGGGACTGGTTTGGACAAAACTCAGCAACACTTTTTCGTGCGGCTGCTGATAAAAATAGGATTGCCAACATGATCGCCAACGTCCGATAACGGATATGGCACAAGAAGAAGTGTTAAATTGAAGTTCATCTTCATGAACAGACTTTGTCTTGTGCAATCAATTCCTTGTAAATTGAAAATCAACTCCTTGTATGTCCAATCACACTTGGCCAATAAAGAAGTCTATATTCTATTAACTGATACACCATATAGAAACACTATAAAGAAATGAATTTAGACTCCAGATTAGTGAGAATGCTAATCATTCCCGGTTTACTTCACTCAGTTTGAAGATGCTGAATGTTTGAAGGAATGAAAGCTAAGAGCAATATTGTATTCTGAACTTTAGCTTCGGGGACGACACGGGAACGAGACAGACTTAACAAATCGAATCGTGTCGGAGCAGGGAAGGCGGAAGGAAGGATAATGAGGAAGGGGCATGGAACCGAGATCCCATTCCTTGGTTAACTTTCGGGGCTCGATTCTGCAGGTCGTCCCAACAGCTACCCTTCCACCCTCCGTGGTTGGATTCCAACCTGGATAGTCGAGCGAGCCTTTGCACGGGCCTTGACGCGCCTGCGCAGTTGCCGTGATGTAGGCTGGGGCGGTTCCTCCGGTCGGCTTTGCTCCGCTGCTCAGTTCTCCTCCGCCCCCTCTGCGGAATCGCCCTCGTCACCGCCGCCTTCAGCCGGGAGAGAGAGGAACGGAAGAGGCGCGCCTCCTCTTTTCCCTCCACGACGACAACAGCGGTGGCAGCGGCGGCAGCGGCAGCGGCAGCAGCAGCGACAACCTCCCGAGGGAGCGAGCTCTGGGTGAGGGGCGACAGAGGCGAGGCTCCCTCTCCCGCCGGGGGCGCTGTCTTGTCCGGCGTGCGAAGTGGAGGTGGTGTGCTAAAGAGAAAGGCGAAAAGGAGCATTATGAGTGAGTAGACCTCAGCGTGGACGCGCTGGCGGACTTTCGACGCCTTGCGGGTGGCTGAATCCAAGCGCCTTTAGTATATTCTGGCTCCAGGTCCGGAATTTAGGTTTCCTGTCCATCCAGATCTTGTTTTAGGGGGATCGCCGGACAGGCGTCGGGTGAAAGTAAATCCGTACACTTTGTGGAGAGTGGACATCCTACCTCCGAGAAGGAGATCCAGCCGCAGAGGAGCCCCGTCCCTAAATCTCTTTGGCCTTGTAATTGCTGTCCGAACAAGCTGAAGGGTGGGCGACCTGAGGCAGCTCAAAGTGCGTGGACTGGCGAAATGAAGTTTTGGGGCTGCTTTACGCTCATCGCGTATCTTTTCAAAAAAATGGAAACTTGGTTAGGATGGAGTGTGGCTGCCGGTGATGCTTGTCTTTCTTGCGGCTTAGCGAGTACGCTTCAAAACGCGGTGAATGAAATCCGTGAGAAGGGAGGCAAATTTACGGGAGGGCAGAATCGCGGCGTTCTTAAGGTGAAGTTGAGCTATGTGTGCTCTAGTGAGATAGGAAATGCGTGATGAGAGGAAGGATGTGGTTCAGGCCTCTTTTCTCCATGCAAAAAGCAGTGGGTTGTTTTTGTTTTTGTTTTTTAAAAAGATGGCTTGGTTAGAGAAATAAATGGATTTTCTTTAGTTATTATATTGAATATAATATAGAATTATATTCATTGCAAGGATCCAAAGATAGTTTAATAAAATTCTCCTAACAAATCTGGGGTATTCTTAGTTGAACTAACTATGTAAAACTCTTCATTTACAGACAGAGAAGTGAACATAAAAACCAAGTATAAAGTGGATCTAAATGCAATATGAAAGACTTGTTAATTTTGCTTTGACTGAAATTTACATGCCTGTTAGCCTTGAAATTATGATATGAAAGTCAGACTCCAATAGCAGGACTTTGCCAGTATTTCAGAATGGACTGAATTCTGTGAATTAATATGTTTTAAAATATTAATAACCAATTGTATAATTGCATTTAAAGACAAATCTTATTAACAAGCTTTAGAATTGGTCAAGATTTTTATAAAGACACATTTCTCAGGCTACACATTGATTTATCAGATTAACCTAATTGTCTGAGTTTCCACAATACAATAAACTATAATTAGCCAACATAATTAGCAATACTCTCTTATTGTGATAAAACATAAATGTCATGAAAGTAATCCTATGAAATATATTTGAATCAGGCATTCTGAAAATGAATCTTGAGAAGTTGTCATACTGTAGATGCTTTTATGATGAAGAGATAGCCAGTTTGGTGTAGTGGTTAAGGGACTGCCCTAGAAACCAGGAGGCTGAATACTAGGGTTCGAAAGCCAGCCCAGTGACTTTGAACCAGGCCAACCCACCTCACAGGATTGTTGTGGGGAAAATACACAGCAGTATTAAGTACATTCATCATCTTAAGTTAAGTGTGTGTGTGTATAGATATAAAAATCTAATAATTTAATAAGAACCTATATCCCTGATAATTTGGTTCTGAAGAACATTTATTAGAGCAAGTTTTCTAGTCTAACTAAGGTAGGATTTCAGGGTGTTAGATTCCCAACACATTTAGAATTGCCAGGTTATAGAAGGCTATATTTAAAAGTTTTGTTGAACTGTTGAAAAGAAACAGGATTTATACTGTGGTGCAAAACTGTTTGTGTTATGAATAAGAAAATCTACTGGAGCAGTTTTTCTACTATAAAGTATTTTGCATTGGAATGCAATGGAATGGTTGTAAATTATTTTCTGGTTAAGGTTGAGTACTGGATATTCTAATAAAGCCTAATAAAGATTAATTGAATGTGCTAGTTGAACATTAGAATGCATGCTTCAAATAGAAAAGTCATGCTTCGTCTTTGATATATCTAGTAAATGATTTCCAGTCATAGGCTTGAAAATGCTCCATCTGAGACCTTGAAGAACCATATGAGGATGGGTAGCATTGAACTGACTGGCTCAAATATTCATTCGGTGTAATAAATATGTAATATATATACATTTATGTCTTCTGCCCAAAGCGTTGAACTTCATTTGGTACATACTAAGGTTGTGGGGCATGCTTTCAGTGTTTGAAGTTTATTTTTAGTAAGTTAACTTTAAGCAAATGTACCACTACCAAAATCTAGAAATAAGATTTAAAATATGTAACAGGTTTGTAGTTCATAATATATAAGAATTTATTACTGGTGACGTGGATCCAGAATAAAGCATGGCATGTCCTGTGATAGTTTAAAGTCCAGTGTGTACTGGGATGTTTCCAATCTGTAGCAGCCTATTTTTTAGAGTAACCTTTGCCATGTGTAATAGCAATCACTACCCTCATTTACATTTTTAAAAAAAAATATTGCATAAGACCTAAAAAACTTATTTCAAAAACATTTCATGTCATTTCTAATTCTCTGATAAAACAGATCAGTTTCAGTGGAAAATAAAAATACCTGAATTGATATGAAGTATTTTTTTAAAAACCAAACACCTCTGTGTTATGGAGAGTCTATATATTAGAGATCTTTTAGCATAGAGGAAATGTCTTAATGCTCTAAAATCCTGAACACTGATATATTTACACTGATACACTGCAAGGAAATCCTTGTAATTATTCCATAATATTAGGTATTTATTTATTTATTTATTTTATTAAACTTATATGCCG
>NW_015386370.1:287551-288994 GCF_001527695.2 Protobothrops mucrosquamatus | reverse complement strand
GAACCAAGGAGCCGGTCGAGATCTACGTCGGGTCAGAGGCCGCAGAGGCACGACTCGGTCCAATGCTGCGGCGGCAGTTGTCTCCCAAGCCGCCGCCTGATTTTCCGCCGAGTCGTGGACCAGATCCTCCGGATATGGCCCAAGCTCCATCAGGAACCTCTCAGGGTCCATCAGTCGCCTGGGACGGAACCATCTAGGTATGTCCCAGTCGCCTGGGACGGAACCATCTAGGTATGTTCACTGCCTTAAATTAAATATAAAAAGATAGGATATAAGAAGCAGCAGAATGGTTTATATACTCGACTTATGCAAGAAGATAACACAGACTGATTATAAACAATGACATAATACAGTCACCAAAATGATTCACTGGAACATCTGGAAAAAAATCACATAATAATAAAAAAAATGGTGGGAACATAGAATTATAAAAGTAGGCAAAAATGAGTAGGTTAAAATATTGTGGTATTTCTGAATATAGACTGATAAGATATTGGTTCATAATACACCAGTTATAACTGGTTGAAAAGATGAAAAGATGAATATTATGGGACAGTAGAATAGAAGACATGTGGAGAAGATCACAAAGTATCAAGATCTGAAATTTGAAATTCAAAGATTATGGCATAAACAAGTAGTTGTCTAAATCTTGTGTGCATTTTGCGGAGTGTTATACCCTTTAAACTTAACATATTCTGAGTAAACATAGACTAGAGTCAGATGAAGCAACCTTCAACTATTGCAAAATTAACATTTTTCCTGAACTATTTTCCCTGCTTCTTAGGAAGAGAAATTCCTTACAGCTTTTCATTTTTATTAGCCTTACGTTTTTTATGTGATTATTATTTTCCTATGATTTAAGTATTAGTGATATTGAAAAATAGTACATTCCTGTAAATTTCTACTTTGGAATATAATATTTATGTCTGAAAAACATGCATAGAACTGTCCTGTTCTTTACTATACTGTATAGAAATTATTATATGAGTTTTTCAAAATATACTATTATTTCTCCTATATACTTTATTTAAGGAATAGAGTTAGAGCTAACAGGGAAGAATTGAAGGTTGTGTATGATGGAAAGAAGGGTGTAGAACTAGAAATTAAGATTGTGGAAGGGAAGGGTGGTGGGCCTAGAGTTCAAAAATGGAGGTAAAATTGTCCAATTAGCAGCCATTATTTTATCCTAAGCATCTAAAGCAGCAATGGGCAAACTACGGCCCGTGGGCCGTATACGGCCCGGTGGCCGTTTCAAGCCGGCCCGCGGAGCACTAGATAATGTATTCATTTATTCACCTCATGCTGTGTCTAGTGAGGTGAATAAATGAATAAATTATCTAGTGCTCCCGGTGGCTGGCTAGGGAGTTGCAAGGAGCTGGATTGGCTGGGCTGGCCAGCAGCTAGTGGGGGAAGAGGGGAGGGACTGATAAGAAGAAAGAAGCT
>NW_015386370.1:282673-284731 GCF_001527695.2 Protobothrops mucrosquamatus | reverse complement strand
GCATAAAAGTTTTGTAAAATAACTCTTTTTATGCTTTTCTACCTTAAATTAATCTAAACATTTAATGTTACAAATGTAAATTTAATTTATATTAATTCACACATACACACCGTCCATCTACTCTTGGTCCGGCCCCCGGGTCCAATATATGAACCCATTGCGGCCCTCGAGTCAAAAAGTTTGCCCACCCCTGATCTAAAGGAACAGACTGATATGGAAACTTACAATTTCCCTGTCATGTGTCTGATTAACGAAACACTTAAAAGGACTTTCAGGCATATTTTCTCCTAAAAGCATTTATTAAGGTTACAGAGATGTCAGTACAGCATGGTGGAAATGCTTGGGTCTGGCTTCTCTTCTGTTACGCATACATTCCAAGCATTTTTCCCTGTCTCTATTTTGGGGTCATGGTTCACATCTTCCAATTAACTTGGAAGATGTGATTTACTTCCGGTTTCTTTTTCCCAGGCTATCTTTATTCTCCTCCCTTTTCCCTGTTGCCTGGTTTAACTATAAAAATACCAGACAGTTCTGCATATTGTCAAAGCAAGAATATACAGTATTTGCAGCGTTGACATTCCCCTTCTTTCTTTATAGAATGTGAATTATGGATCCCCCAAAGAAAGCATAGGTCCTACCTAATTTACCAGGAAATAAGTTTGCATATTTAGTTGTTTTTCCCCAGAAACACATCGTGGTAGTATGGCATGCTTTCAGGTTTGCTCGGAAACAACACAACGCTAATCTTTAATAAGCATGAGATACTTTTTCTTATACTTTGAATTTCAGCAAGCTGCATGTACCTCTCAACTGATGTGATAATAATAATAATAATAATAATAATAATAATAATAATAATAATAATAATAATAATAATAATAATAATAATAGTTGGAAGGGACCTTGAAGGTCATCGAGTCCAACCCCATGCTCAGGCAGGAACCCTACACCATTTCAGACAAATGGCTGTCCAGTCTCTTCTTAAAAACTTCCAGTGTTGGAGCATTCACCACTTCTGGAGGCAGGTTGTTCCATTGGTTAATTGTTCTAACTGTCAGGAAGTTTCTCCTTAGTTCTAAGTTGCTTCTCTCCTTGATCAGTTTCCACCCATTGCTTTTCGTCCTGCCTTCAGGCGCCTTGGAGAATAGCTTGACTCCCTGATGTTTCTATCATTTCAGCCTAACAAATTTGTGAAAATTCTCACAAAAAAGGACAACATGGTAACAAAGCAGCACACTTTCCATTTTGTCCATCTTTCAGAAAGAGAACCAACATTTTCTCCAAAATTGTTCATTATGTAGGAAAGGCACAAGAAAAAGGCATTGAAGGATTTGAATTCTGTCTATAAATAGAGTTTGTGGTTGAAACTCCAGTTACTAGCATTTTTTTATTATGGTTTACAATTTTCTACAGTAAAAATAAATTACCAGGTGTTTTTGTATTCCAGTCCTGTCTTGCCAGCTGACGCCTGACAGAATGTCTTTACACACATGAACAGAGAGCCAGTTTGAACCCCTGGTTCACAAGAACAGGCTCAGTTGGAACATGAGATATGAAAACATGACGAGCCGAAGATGATGTGAAATTGTCAAGAGTGGAAATTTTTAAAAAATGCATATTTTAGGAATAGATGAACTAAGGGTGTAATGAAGCATTTCAGTTCAGATAATTGCACAGTTTACTATCTGTGCCTGAGACCACAGAAAGAAATAGAAATAAATGCTATATCTCAATAAATAACAAGATCATGTCATTAGAATTAGTGGTTATAAAGTGAACATCACTGTTTACTGTAAGACATTGATAAATCATTTTGCAAATTGCAAGAGGTGCTAAGTGCGATATCAAGGAAGGACATTGTGGACTTCCGGTGGCAGGCGACTTCGCTGGACGCAGCTGTTTGCTGCTCCCGCCTGTTTCTGCGTAAAAGCCGTTTTGACAGCCTGCATCAGCTGTCAAACGGCTTGATACCTTTCCCCTGGGCATAGGGGGATAGGTGAGCTGCCCGAGGTAGGAGTTGAGTTCCCGAGTCGTCCCTTGTGGACGATGTAGGTGAGA
>NW_015386370.1:268681-281438 GCF_001527695.2 Protobothrops mucrosquamatus | reverse complement strand
CTTAGGTTTTTAGTTAACCTGTTCTTTTTTTCATATATATATATTTCACCTACTTATGTAGAATAATATTTTGTGGAGTTAGGGATATTAATATTAGTTTACTTTTATTTGAATAGTATCCTGGGATTAGGTTTGGGAAGTCCGGGGGGTGGGGGGTGGGGTTTTTATTATAGCATTGTGATGTACTTGTGATGTGTTTTTTTTTTTATGATGAAAATAATAAAAATTTATACTTGGAAAAAAAGGAAGGACATTGTATTGTTAATAGGCTTCCAAGTGGTAATATATGACAGATAAACATTTAAAGAGTGAAAAAAGATAGTCTATCATGAAATTATAAATTCAGAGTTGGTCCCTGATAGTATTGTGGACTGCAAGAAGAGCCAGTCAGTCAGTCCTGGGCCCAATGGCTGAGAGGCCTTTGAGATAATGATCAGCAAATACAAATTTACACATTCTACCTATGTGCATGGACGACTTACAAAAAAAAAAATACAATGCTTAATGAACTTAAAGGAAATAGAAAAAAAAGGGATATGTTGAATGGCTAAGATCAGAGGCTAATGGAATGTACTTGAAAAATCTTCTAGTAGGGGGCCCTAAACATTTTGGTTTGAAATTTTCTGACTGTGAAACCACTGTTTCAAATATAAAGCATGTGTCAAAGTACCGACTGACGAACCCAACTGAGCAAGCACCATCGAGACTATCGGATGCAAAACTTTTATTGAGTACATCATTTTGGCACAAATGAAACAAAACCAGCTCTGGCTATTTCCTGCGCAATCCACTATAGTTAAAATACAGAATTTTCCTTCCCCCTATTAGTGCAGTCAAAAGTCCAATCAAGTGCCAATATATTGTTATGAGGAAGTGTCTCTTTGTGTTTGCAAACATCTGCTGAAACGTCCTTGGTTCATATGGGCTACCTTCTTGTTGTCTGGAGCCTGCATTCCATTTTCCCCTTCCCTCCCCCCAATGAGTTGGCAAGCTGAGAAGCAATAATGGTGGCAACATCATACACAGGCTTTGAGCTTGACACAATGTTGCTTCAAGTATTTAGGAAACTTTAAACGGGTGTTCCGAATTCTAAACATTCAGTTTTGAAGAACACTTGAAACACTAGATGTTCCTTACAATGGATTATCTTTCAAACATTTCTACAGGAATAATTTTAAGTACAACCTTTTGCTCAACTCTGACTATAGCTTACTAAAGGAGACATCAGGTTGATGGGCATTAACCTATATAGTCAGCAGGAATCTAGCCTGGCTTTTAAATTATGCTTATTTAATTATGATAATTAAATTTGCATAATTAATATGCCTGATTTTTCATGTTTAACACAACACTGTTAAAATTTACTATCTGAATATATATTGAACCTTTAATATTGTGACAATATAAAGTTACATTTTTGTTTGAAAATTTATTGATTTCATTTTTCTACTCTTTCAAAAGCAAAGATATCTGTCTTTGAGATAGCAGAGAATGCAATTTGCATCTCTTTTTGTTATTAGTTTGATGACAGGTATCATATTTTTATAAGATGATTCTCTCCCACATGCCCTAGTGACATTTGGGATTATGAAAACGATTCAGGAGCAATGACCGGGGGGGGGGGAGGGAGAGAAAAGCCACTGGTGAGGAAGTACAGAATGGTGGGATGAAGCATATAACTGGATGGCCAATATAAGTTCCTGGGTGGCAGTAGCTCAATTTTGAACCGAGTTATCTCCTTCCCCACCCCAGGTTGTCATGGAAGTCTGAGATAGTTGAGCATGATGGTGGGAACGGGATAGTGGTGGAATGGTTCCTCCTTACCATATTGTGTGATATGTGGGAAATTTTCGAAATCACTTGGAAGAAGATGGAGTGACATCCTTGTCTTTAAAAAAACAGTCAACTCGTGAGGGAAGCTCTGGAAAGTAAGCCGCCCTGAGTCCTCCGGGAGAAGGGCGGGGTATAAATTTAATAAAATCTAAAATCTAAATCTAAAATCTAATCAAGACAGCCAGGAAACAGCGAAAAGTTGTACTGTTGCTTTGACTGATTGGTTTGATAAATTAAAACATCAGCAAGGCAAGAAAAATGTTTGTCTAGTCTTTAAAATGTTAGGACATTTGTTGCCTCCTATGATTGGAATCCATAAACATGAGATGGAAATGTGTGGGATTGAGTCTTGGCTGAGGAGGAAGGAGAGAAGTATTAAAAACTTGGGCTGCAGAGACCCAACCTTTAATCACTACTAAGGCTAACAATTACCAAAGTACGCCCAAGCAGTGTGGACTGAGATTGCTTAAAAACAAGACAAAATGTTTTATTTATTTGTATCCTGCTGTTATTATTTTTACAAATAACTCAAGGCGGCGAACATATCCAACACACCTTCTTCCTCTTATTTTCCCCACACAACCCTATGAGATGGATTGAGCTGAGAGAGTGATTGCCCCAAAGTCACCCAGGTGGCTTTCGTGGCTAAGGTAAGACTAGAACTCCTGGTCTTCCACACTTTGCACTTTGCACAGTTATATCATCAATTGTGGCCTTTCTCTGGATCATAAAGCTTTACTGGGCATTTGTCACCTCTTGACTATTACAGCTCGTTCTATGTTGGGCTGCCCCTAAAGAGCAGCTGGAAGCTTCAGCTGTTGCAACAAGTGTTAGAAGAAAACCCAATTAACAGAGATAAATAAATTCAAGTACAGTTTTAACAAACTGTCATATCCTTGACTGCATATAATCAAGAATCGCCTAATAAAAAATCAGCTATCAGTAAAGTATTGTCAAATTACTAAAAGACTTTATCACACTTGTCTCAATTTTCCACAAAATAAGATTTTATTATTTCAATAATAATAGTAATTAGAAAAATATATACTGTATTTTACAATGGCATAAAGTGTGTATCTTTTCCCAAAAACATTCTACTTAATTTGCAAGGGTTTGTGCCATTGTATGAGTCAGTGAATCATTGTGAATGCATAATGCACAATAATGGTATTTGAGAGCCAATTTGGTATAGCTAGTTAAGGCACCAAGCCTCCTAGTTTTAGTCCCATCTATTCCCAAAGCCAACCGGGTAACCTTGG
Source organism: Protobothrops mucrosquamatus (assembly GCF_001527695.2). NCBI lineage: Eukaryota > Metazoa > Chordata > Lepidosauria > Squamata > Viperidae > Protobothrops > Protobothrops mucrosquamatus. Next base: position 278,346 of record NW_015386370.1, on the reverse strand, counting down.
GACAGTTATGGAAGAAAACCATGACAAATCACTTCTGAAATCTTGCCAGGAAAAATGCAGAGATTTATTCAGGCAGTTGCCAGGAATCAGTACTGACTCGAAGGTGTGCAATTGTGTGCACCCACCCATACAAACACATAGATATCTACCTCCTCATTAGAACACTTCTCTATCAGGTGTTTTCCATCTTTACTTGAGCCTCTTCCTCTGGTGTCTTTTTGGATTATAGCAATTTGTATTAAATTTCTGCCGTGCCAGTTAAACACAATTCTCTTTTAAGTACAGTAATTAGAAATAATTTGTATTCATAGCTTAGGGGGAAATACAAGTGTTGCAGCCATTTTCCAGTTCAGCAATTTTCTGATTCTAACTGGCTGACTAACTTGTGCTCAAGGTGATAGAGAGTGAGCAGTCTGTTGAGATATTATTAGGCACCTTGGAGAAAAAACCATTTGGTCTAAGAATAAAATTTGGAAGCATAAATTTAAAAGTGAGCTCTCTCTTTGGACCTTGACTGCTCTCGGGAGAATAATAAATGGGGAATGAAGTAAGACAGGGGTCCCCAACCCCCGGTCCGTGGACTGGTAGTGGTCCGCAGCATGCCACAACCAGTCCACGCAAACAAGCAAAGCCCCATCCGTGGGATGCAGGCAGCATACAAAACCATGCACTCTCTGGTCCATGGAAAAACTTTTCTCCATGGAACCAGTCCCTGGTGCCCAAAAGGTTGGAGACCTCTGAAGTAAGAGAATATGTAGAAAGGAGATCAGAAAGAGAAGTCAGCTAGGTTGTGATTCTATGATGTTCTTCATTGTCTTTGGTTCTTGGCTTGCCTATTAAACACATAAATTATGCTCTTGTAGTCCTCAGGAACTAATTAAAAAGTGCCATATTCTTTTGCAAGTCCTAGTTCCCATAAGTGAGCTAACATAATAAGTAAATTGCATTAGAAAAAAATAGAATAGTGAAAATAGTGAAAGTATTAAAATTATGGCAATGCCCCACCCAAAAAATAAAAAATAGAGCACAAAAATATTTTATACATAAAACATCATTTAAAACATTTTATTATCTTAAACTAATTAAGAAAAAAAGAAAAATTACCTCCCTTTATTATTTTTGTTTATTAAAAAAAGTGGAGTGAATGCCTAAAACTTGATCCTATGAATAAAGCAACTCCAAACATTGCTGGAAAGTTTTCCTCTACAGTTTGTTGGAAGGGGAAAATGACAACAATAGTTCCAATGTTGACAGATCATGCAGTCAACGATCCATTGTTACAAATCAGTTATAAAGTTGTTGTTCTTATAATGTATAATACTGTAATTATTTTGTCCATCTCCCAAGCATGAAAAGCCCATCTTTCTTGATTTCTTAATAGATTCCAAGTTCTGATTCACTTAACAACTGCAGTGATTTGCTTAACAACTGAGCCAAAAATAGTTTTAAAATCGGGTGTGATTCACTTAACAATCCCTGGCTTAGAAACAGAAATTCTGGTCCAAATTATGCTTATACACAAAAGATTGTCAATATACAGTGGGAAAAAGAGTTTATTAACACCTTTAGAACTATCCATAATCCGATTTTAATCTTAATCCTATAAGCAGGTAAAGAGATTGAGCAAACTACACTCAAACCAATATACCATGTCATGTCTTTATTGAACATATTGTGCCAGCGATTACTATCTGATGGAATTCCACAAGGCTTTAGATTTGGTAGCTGCTGGTACATGTTTTAGCACAGGCATGTCAAACTCACAAAGTCGCGTGACGTCGCGTGACGTATCGCGACTTTTTCCCCATTGCCAGCAATGGGGTGGGCGCGGTTTCAGTGTGATGCATCCGGCCTGTGGGCCGGCAGTTCGACATCCTGTTTTAGCAGCAATAAATTCAGTTACAGTAAATGTTTCCTGAATTTGTTGATCAATCCTGCACATTGGTTTGGGGAAATTTTGGTGCATTCATCTTTAAGATAGTTTTGAGCTCTCTTGTATGAATTACTTGCTTTAGTCTTGCCACAACATTTTAGTTGGGCTAAGGTCATAACATTCCAAAGCATGAAATGTCTTTTGCTTCAGCCATTTGGTTATAAATTTACTAGTTAGTTCTCATGTTACCTTACTCACATTTATTTAAGCTTCAGCTCACAAATACCTTGACATTCTCCTATGGAATTTGCTGACAGAATCCAGACTCCGTTGTTCCCTCAATGATTAGGAGTTCTCCAGATCCTGAGGCACATTGCCCTGCTTTTTCTGGAATATTGTTTTATTTCTTCAAATACAATATTGAATATTGAATAATAATGGAAAATTCCTTTTTGTCTCATCTGTCTACAGACAGTAGTTGGCTGCATCAACTAGGTGGCAAACATGAGAAAGTTTAATACGTTCGTTGGAAAACAACAGTTTTATTCTAGGTAATTTTGCCATGCATAGCACTCTTGTTCGATAGATAGATAGATAGATAGATAGATAGATAGATAGATAGATAGATAGATAGATAGATAGATAGATAGATAATCTTTTTAACCTCTCTGGATGTTAAGAAGGATTTAGACAATAGCTTCATATCTTGCATTATACCTAGGTCAATTAAAAGAAGCATAGAGCATCTGCTATTTTTAATCCAAATGTATAACAGTTATTTTACATTTTCTTTGCTTTATAAGGAGAACTACATTTAATATTCACTCCCAAACATATTTATACAGTTGATGCTCTTTAACCACTTGTTTGGTTGAAGAACATGTCACACAATCAGTAAATTTGTTGTACTGTAAATGCACTATAGTGTGTAATTGTTTAAAATATTTTTATAAAGATTTTGTAGCTTGGAATGATTTACCAGACTATTTTGTAAGTTATAATATAGTAAAATAACAGAATTTTTAATCCATCACTATTAATAAATCAGATAGCTATTGATGCTCATTTGAATCTTAAAACTGCTGCTTGGAAGAACAACTATATATTTAAAATTGTAAATAAAGAGAAAGTTCTAAGTGTACGATCTACTAAACTTTGAGATCACCAAATAATATGCAAACTTTGTTCCCAGGCTTTACATGGCTTCTATAGAATAATACACCATTGTCAGTATCACACATAAGAGGCAGATTGTAGATGTTTTATGAACTTGTTAAATCTCTGTATTTCATAAAGCATGATGTGTTGGTTTTCCCATTTCTCTTCAAATATTGTAGTTTTGGATACTATAAAATTATAACTTGTAAAAGAGTATGATCTAAAAGATTTTAGTAACAAAAAGATACATATATTTCATGTAACAACTAATTGGAAGTAATTTTGCTGTTAGTTTTGATTCTTGTGGCAAAAAGAATTAGAATTTTGAATTTTGAAATGGATTTCATTTTCCTGACGGATTTTGATTTGATGACTAGAAAGAATAGGTCATAGAAAAGGGAATTATGGTGTAATCTTAGAGAAAGAGGCCTGATTAGAACTGTATGTATAATTGCTGAGAGGGAGATCAAAAACTGCTTTTTTAAATACATGATCTGTATTTATATATGTGTGTCCTTTTTTCTTTGCCTCTTCTTTTCCATTCTTTTCCATATTTATTTTATTTTTGTCTTAATTATTTTTAAAAAACAAAAATTGCTTTTTAATTTTCATTAAAAATAGTTCTGTGGACCTATTTCCAGTTTCATGAAAATATGTTTCTTTTTAAATTAGTCCATTAAAAATCATTCTGCAAAAGCTGAGAAATTTCATCCAATGATAAATAAAACTTTTCTTAGTTTTTTAAAAAATAGTTCCTATTTTTACTAGTTTCTAAATCTTTCTCATTTCGGATGAGTAACTCTGTCATAAAAATATACCTAAATTAATAGAAGAATAATTCAAGAAGTTAAAGATAAGGAAAGAAGTACAATGATGTTCAATCTTATGCTACCAGTTTGTATGACAGAAAGATTAGTGTGAAAAGGTTTTGCATTGTCCTCAGATCAAAAATGGAGAAATGATGGAGAAATAAACATATACAGTCATCAGCTGCTAAAATATGTACTGAATTAAATAAGGTATCTATTTTCAGGAAATGATCATTTGGAAATATCTCAATTATGTGAAAAATAGATATGAAGGTATTTATTGAAGTTTAAGACATACTGTTGGCTTGTGGAATCGTTATACTGTACTGATGTTTTCCTCTATTTTTTGTTATAGATGTTTCCAGATGAAGAACAACAAATAACACAAACCATGGAAAAGATACTGAAAGATTTTGACAAAGGCCCACAACAAAGTATTTCTGATTTTGTAGATTTGAGTGGTAGTTACCAACAATCTTTTGAAGAGGTTTCTGTGAACCAAAGCTCTATGCATCTTCCATTTGATTCTCCCATCACAGGTTTGTTTGTTTATTAGATTTGTGTACCTTCAATCCCATCTGGAGATGACTCTTAAGTATTAGCAAAAATATTTTGTAAATTTTGTAGATACTGAAGATATTTGTTGTTATTGTTCATTGCGAAGTCGTGTCCGACCCATCACGACCCCATGGACAACGTTCCTCCAGGCCTTCCTGTCCTCTACCATCTTCTGGAGTCCATTTAAGCTCACGCCTACTGCTTCAGTGACTCCATCCAGCCACCTCATTCTCTGTTGTCCCCTTCTTCTGTTGTCCTCAATCTTTCCCAGCATTAGGCCCTTCTCCAGTGAGTCCTTCCTTCTCATTAGGTAGCCAAAGTATTTGAGTCTCAACTTCAGGATCTGGCCTTCTAAAGAGCAGTCGGGGTTGATCTTTTCTAGGACTGACTGATTTGAATGCCTTGCAGTCCAGGGGACTCGCAGGAGTCTTCTCCAGCACCATAGTTCAAAGGCCTCAATTCTTTGTCGCTCAGCCTTTCTTATGGTCCAACTTTCACATCCCTACATTGCAACTGGAAAAACCATGGCCTTGACTATACGCACTTTTGTTGGCAAGGTGATGTCTCTGCTTTTTAGTATGCTGTCTAGATTTGCCATAGCTTTCCTCCCCAGGAGCAAGCGTCTTTAAATTTATTGGCTGCGGTCCCCATCTGCAGTGATCTTGGAGCCCAGGAAAATAAAATCTGTCACTACCTCCATTTCTTCCCCATCTATTTGCCAGGAATTGAGAGGGCCGGATGCCATGATTTTGGTTTTCTTAATGTTGAGTTTCAAGCCAACTTTTGCACTCTCCTTCTTCACCTGCATCAAGAGGCTCTTTAGTTCCGCTCCACTTTCTGCCATTAGAGTAGTATCATCTGCATATCTTAGGTTGTTGATATTTCTCCCGGCAATCTTAATTCCAACTTTTGATTCATCTAGCCCTGCCTTTCTCATGATGTGCTCTGCATATAAGTTAAATAGGCAGGGCGACAATATACAGCCTTGCCGGACTTCTTTCCCAATTTTGAATCAATCCGTTAAATAGAACTGGTTCCGTGTCCAGTTCTCACTGTTGCTTCTTGACACGCATATAGGTTTCTCAAGAGACAAATAAGATGGTCTGGTACTCCCATCTCTTTAAGAACTTGCCACAATTTGTTGTGATCCGCACAATCAAAGGCTTTAGCATAGTCAATGAAGCAGAAGTAGATGTTTTTCTGGAACTCCCTAGCTTTCTCCATGATCTAGCGTATATTGGCAATTTGATCTGCCTCTTCGAAATCCTGCCTGTACTTCTGGTAGTTCTCGATCCACATACTGCTGGAGTCTAGCTTGTAGGATTTTAAGCATAACTTTACTAGCATGTGAAATGAGTGCAATGGTGCGATAGTTTGAACATTCTTTGGCATTGCCTTTCTTTGAAATTGGAATGTAAACTGACCTTTTCCAATCCTGTGGCCACTGTTGAGTTTTCCAAATTTGCTGGCAAATTGAGTGTAGCACTTTTACTGCATCGTCTTTTAAGATTTTGAATAGCTCAGCTGGAATACTGTCACCTCCACTAGCTTTGTTGTTGCTCAGATTTCCTAAGGCCTATTTCACTTCACATTCTAGGATGTCTGGCTTGAGGTCAGTGACCACCCCATTGTGGTTATCTGGGACGTTAAGCTCGTTCTTGTATAGTTCTTCTGTGTAGTTTTGCCACCTCTTCTTAATCTCTTCTGCCTCTGTTAGATCCTTGCCATTTTGGTCCTTTATCATGCCCATCTTTGCATGAAATGTTCCCTTCATATCTCCAATTTTCTTGAAGAGATCTCTGGTCCTCCCTATTCTATTGTTTTCTTCTATTTCTTTGCACTGTTCATTTAAGAAGGTATTCTTATCTCTTCTAGCTATTCTCTGGAATTCTGCATTCAATTGGGTGTATCTTTCTCTTTCTCCTTTGCCTTTCGCTTCCCTTCTTTCCTCAACTATTTGCAAAGCTTCCTCAGACAGCCATTTTGCTTTCTTGCATTTCTTTTTCTTTCTGATGGTTTTAGTTGCTACCTCTTGTACAATGTTGCGAACCTCCGTCCATAGTTCTTCAGGCACAGACAGATAGTCTAGATTAAGGAATTTAGATAAACAGTGGAGATGACATATAAGTAGTCCTTATACTAAATCAAGTATGGACTCACCGGATCACGAAAAGGGATGAAAGAAGTTAAATTCGGATTTAAAACGTTGCAGAAGCTCATGATCTGAGCCACAGTCAGCTCCTGGTCTTGTTTTTACTGACTGTATAGAGCTTTTCCATCTTTGGCTGCAGAGCACATAGTCAATCTGATTTCTGTGTTGACCGTCTGGTGATGTCCATGTGTAGAGCCGTCTCTTGGGTTGTTGGAAAAGAGTGTTTGTTATGACCATCGTATTCTCTTGACAAAATTCTATCAGCCTGTGCCCTGCTTCATTTTGTACTCCAAGGCCAAACTTGCCTATTATTCCGGTTATCTTTTGGCTTCCTACTTTAGCATTCCAATTTCCCATGATGATAAGGACATCATTTTTTGGTGTTAATTCTATAAGATGCTGTAGGGCTTCATAGAACCGGTCAATTTTATTCTCTTCAGCACCAGTGGTTGGGGCATATATTTGGACTACTGTGATATTGAATGGTTTGCCTTGGATTCAAACTGAGATCATTCTGTCATTTTGGGGATTGTATCCCAGTATTGCTTTTCCTACTCTTTTATTGACTATGAAGGCTACTCCATTTCTTCTGAGGGATTCTTGCCCGCAGTAGTATACCTGATGGTCATCTGAGTTAAATTCACCCATTCCTGTCCATTTGAGCTCGCTGATTCCTAAGATGTCGATGTTCAGTCTTGTCATCTCTTGTTTGACCACGTCTAGCTTGCCTTGATTCATGGATCTTACATTCCAGGTTCCTATGGAGAAAAGATCTTTACAGCATCTGACTTTCCTTTTACCACCAGATGCATCCACAGCTGAGCATCCTTTCGGCTTTGGCCCAGTTGCTTCATTCTTTCTGGCGCTACTAGTACTAGCCCTCTACTCTTCCCCAGTAGCATACTGGACACCTTCCAACCTGAGGGGCTCATCTTCCAACGTCATATCTTTTTTGCCTTTTGGTACTGTCCATGGGGTTTTCATGGCAGAGATACTGGAGTGGTTTGCCATTTCCTTCTCCAGTGGATCACATTTTGTCAGAACTCTTTGCTATGACCTGTCTGTCTTGGGTGGCCCTGCACGGCATAGCTCATAACTTCATTGAATTATGCAAGCCCCTTCACCACGACAAGGCAGTAATCCATGAAGGAGATATTTAGGAAAACATAAAAACATTCATGATGCATGTTCTTATTCCTATAATGATTGCTGAATTTTACATTTATTTATTTTAACATCATTTTCATGTTTTAAGAAGCATAAATATTAGGAGGGAAGCTGCTTGAAACATATTTGCAGGTAGTTGTCAGTACCTTTAAAGTTACAGTTAGTTTTTGAGATACAACCGTAATGGGATGTACCCATTATGGTTGCATGTTGTGACAGCCATTAAGCGAAGCATCTCACTTGATGATTCCTCCCATCCCTGCTCTCTCCAATATAATAATTAAATGAAAGTACAGGTCATTTAATAGAGCATGGGCTGCCTAGGGATGGGGGAGACTCCTGGAAGACTAGCACAGGCCAACCTGCCCAGGCCCTCCCAAGCCCCCCCCCATTCCCTGAGAGACCCCATGCTTTGATTCCTGCCCCTTGGGTCCCCACAGGCCTTTTCCCACTGCCATTGAATCCTCTCAGGTCTTAGGCTTGATTCCCACTTCACCAGCCAAACATCCTCCTCCCCTCTTTTTGAAGAGCTCTGACGCCTTCCAGAGTGCTGGAATGGATCACTTCATTGCGTAGCCATATGGTGTGATTCCAGGAGTGGCAGCAATATTTACAGCTACCAGAATGCAGTTTGGTCCCTGGATACATGACAGCTGCTTCCAAAATTGTGCCATCCAGCTGAGCACAAAGTGACCTGTTCCAGTGCTATGGAAGGTTTCGGAACTCTTCAGGAGTTAAGTGAGGAGGAGTGTGTGGGGCTTGGTGGGATGGGAGTCAGACCTAAAGCTAGCAGGGAGCCATTCGGAGAGGAAAATGCTTGCAGGGACCCAGTATTGGGGGTGGGTGAGAGGGAAGATAGGTGGGGTGGTGCCGCAGCATCCTTGCAGTTGATCGTTAAGGGAAATGAATGTGGGGGCATTGCAGCGGCCGTAACTATGGGGCTGGGTTGTAAGTAACTTTTAGGGGGGTCTGCTATAACTTTGAACAGTCTTTAAGAGATCAGTTTTAAGTCGAGGACCACCTGTACTTTAGTTTAGCAAAAAGAAACTTAAAATTGTTATAACTCTGTGGTCATTATGCACTTGGAATTTAGGAATATTAATACAACAATAAGCTATAATATTGGAACAAATTCAGAGGCGGCCCAAGAACATTGTTGTGGTTATGATTTTGTCATTATGAGTGACACTTTGCAATGAATATTGTCTAATTGTGGAATTGTGTTCTGTTTCAGAATCTTCATTGCAAACATCTCATTCTCTCACTGTACCTTTAGAAGAGGATAGTGTATTATTCAACAAACTGTTGTACCTTGGATGTATGAAGGTTTCTGCTCCCCGCAATGAAGCAGAGGCCTTGTGTGCCATGGCAACTTTGAAAAACTCAAATCATTCTCCATCTCCTGTAACTCTTTATGTACCAAATATTCCAGATGGTTCTGTTAGGTGAGCTGGATGTTTCTATTGAGTATATGCAAGGTATCCAAATGAGTTTAAGAACAGGACAGGAATGGATTCCTGCTTCCTCCTGTAGGAGCTTCAAGTTGCTCAGTAGAATCCTTTGTTTTGTGTTTTGAAGACCATATCTAATTCTCATCTTTCTTTCAAGTTCCTCAAATATTGCCTCAAATATGGATATTTGTTTTACTGTGAAATACAGTATAGTATCACTTGATAGATTTGACACTGTATTGGACAAAACTACAAAGGAGAAGGTTATCAGTAACAGGGGTCTTGATGACATTATGTCATTATTATTATTATTATTATTTATTGAATTTATATCCCGCCCTTCTCCTTGCGGACTCAGGGCGGCTGACAATCAGTTAAAAAATACACCAATAACAATTACAAAATTAAAATTAGTTAAAAAGAAATATTTAAATGTTGTCTAATTAAAATATGATTAAAAACCCCTCTAAAAATTGCCCTAGGCCAGTCCCGCTTGT
>NW_015386370.1:262924-268432 GCF_001527695.2 Protobothrops mucrosquamatus | reverse complement strand
CATGAGTGACTGTGCGCAAGGCGTCCCGGTCCAGAAAAGGCCGCAACTGGTAAATCAGGCGGACCTGATAAAACGCCCCCCTGGTCACGGCCGCCAACTGGTCATCCAGTGTCAGCCGTGAATCCAGGAGGACACCCAGATTGCGCACCCTATCCGAGGGGGCCAAAGTTTCGCCCCCTATAGTCAGCGATGGAACCAGATGACTATGCCGAGGCGCCGGTAGCCACAGCCACTCGGTCTTGGAAGGGTTGAGCCTGAGTCTGTTCCTCCCCATCCAGACCCTCACGGCCTCCAGACACCGGGTCATCACGTCAAGGGCATCGTTGGGGTGGCCCGGGGTGGATATGTACAGCTGAGTATCATCAGCGTACTGATGGAAATCCACCCCAAAGCCACTATGTTATGTATGTTAGATACAAGTCGCTACCAGGAGAGCTAGTTCTCTTTTTTGCCATGCTAATCTGTGACATGGATTATATGGGGCTTTTGGCTTTTGGCTTTATTCAGTAAAAGCTTACTTTCTGCTAAGCAGAAATTAAACAGGAAAACCACACACATGCTGGAGGATGGTTCTGTATTATTTCCCTGATAAATCTCAGGGGGTACTGTGGTGTCAAAAATTGAAGGAAAGGAATTACATTCCTATTTTTTTCCTTTTTTCTTTCTCTTCTGTATTTTTTTCTTCATATATATCTCTATCTCTGTGAGGCATAATGTATATACTCTAAAACAATTATGGTAAAGATTATTATCTTGCCTTCAAATATATATAAAATATTTTCGGTGAAATTAATGGAGATTTCAGCTGTGTTGTTTATATACCCTAGTATCTCACCAGTCAATATAGTTACGATGTCTTGAAATTTCACAGATTATAATTCTTAATTATATATTTTAAATTTTATCCTTAGTTGTATCCAAACAACCTGTAGTTTTAGTAAGTAGTTGAAGCATAAAGGAAAAGAAGAAAATGGGTGAAGAAAGGAAATAAAAGTAAAAATAGTATACTGTGAAAATGATCTTAATGCTGAAATGTATGTCAAAAAAGCAGTTGTGATGAAATTGTGAATATTCAGATACTGTTAAGAATTTCTACATATAGTAAATATGAACTCCATTGAACTAAAATCTATTCAGAATATAAGTGATAAAATGAACAACAGCATATGTATTGTCATGTGATTGAAAACATAACATATTACAGTATTGTGAAATTTAATAACATTTAAATATTTAAATTGCAATATACTTTTTGTGAACACTTTAAACACTTTAAACATTTTCCAGAGTGGATAGATATCAAAAATAGCAAAGAAATTATTTTTTTTTTACAGGATTACAAAGGTTTTTCAATTTTCTTCAATTTTCAATTCATTTAGAATAATAGATCAGTCCAGCAGTACAGAAATTGCTTCTTTCCCAATCTACAAAGTATTGTTCTGTGTCCGTGGACAAAATGGGACTTTGGAATGTGACTGCTTTGCGTTTACTGAGAGTTACTCTGGCACTGAGGAGTTTCAGATTCATGTCTTCTCTTGTGAAATTAAAGAGGCAGTAAGTAGAAAGCACGGTTATTATTGTTTCAGAAAGCAACAATTGAAATAATAAGTTATGGATGGGATAGTCTGATTCACTAGACTGTTGTATCTCTTTGCAGAATGTGAGCAAAGCTTCTTATTTTTTAAAAACACTTATATGACCATCCCACTTATGTAACATAAATCTGAGCAGCTCACAACCATAATGAAAACTAAACAAGAATAAACCAAAACCAGGCATCTCAACTAACACTGCAATACATCCACCAATAAAATCCCTGAACTTCAACCTGGTCCCGTTCCAGCTTTTGGGGGGGAAAATCAGATTTTTAAAGAAGACTAAAAGGATGGGGACGTGCCAGATAACAGCAGTTGTGGCCTAATAACAGCAGTTGTACATAGAAGAGATCAGTATTTCCCAGAAATTTTATTAGGTGAAGTGTTATAATATGAATCCTTATAGAAGATACAGTATAGTAGGACATGAGCTGCAGTTTCAATAACCCCTTGTCCGCAGGGACACAATCTCAACTCATATGGTATTTTTTTGCACCAGCCATCCAAAACTGCTGTGGGAAGAACATTACGGCATACTAAACTGAATACCCTTTGAATTTTGGGGACAGTTATATAATATAAGTATCTCGCTTTAAAAGAGGGTCACAAAGATAATTTTATCAGCAATTACTATATGTTTCCTAAATTCAGATTACTACTCAAGAATGTTTATGATGACAGATTTTTTTTGCTGGCAAATAGATGTGGTTTATTGTTCAGTTCATTACTAAGCTGTTATCTACGCTGTGCTTGGCATCTTAATTTGATAAAATACATTTTGTTGTTCTTCTAAGGTTCAAGTATTGGAAGACTTATTAAAGAAAGGTAAATTGTAAATTTGCAAATTAGTGTTTTCTCTGAAAAATAATATGTAAAAAGTAAAATAATTACTTACATGTATAAGTGTTGTACATTTTGATTTTGCATTATAAATTATTGATTTCGTTAAACTTTCTCTCTTCTCCCTAAATTATTTTTTATGCCCTTCTCTCATCCTCTGTTTATTTTTAGGTCAGCCGAATTTTGTATAGTTTTTCAACAGCATTCAAACGTTCTTCCAAACAGGCATCAGATAATGTAAAGGATGCTATTATTTCAAGTCCTGACAGTGATATATTCATGTTCACTGTTTCTTTAGAGGTCAAAGAAGATGATGGTAAAGGAAATTTCAGGTAAATTAAAAAAAATGACAAAATAGTGGAGGGAAAAAAACCTAAGTCATTTAAACTTGTGAAAGTAAATTAATTTTGCCTATTTGTTCAGATTGCTTCGTGCCATCCTCTAAGGAATTCAAAATGCACATATTTGCAACAGAATGCAAGCATTGATGGATAGTAAATCAGTTTATCATAGTTTAGAAAATAGATTATATATTCCCAAACTTTTAAGATTTTAGAAACCAGAGGCAATGTTGGAATAGACAGTCTTTTTGATAGTGAGCTGCCTACAATATATAAAAACATTTTATTTTGTGGTCCGATAGTTTTGAAGTTCTTCAGTTTTAATGAGGTAGATGAACTTATTTTTATCAGAATTTTTATTAGAGTTTGCTGTTGAACATATGTTATTCTTCTTTAGTCCAGTACCAAAAGACAGAGAGAAATTTTACTTCAAACTAAAGCAAGGCCTTGAGAAGAAGGTTATCATCACTATAAAGCAGATATCCAACAAAGAATTAGCCATTGAAAGGTAATAATAGCTAACATCTGTCATTAATAGTGCTTTGTAATGCTTATAATATTCTCAATGTCTTTCCAAAATAGTATTTCCACAAAAACATATTTTAAAAACTGAAGGGTGAATGAATTTTGCGTCAGTGTTTTATCATTTGTGTTGGTGACTTGTTAATGATTTAATTGAAAGTGCTTACCGTACTCTGTATACTCACAGACTGGCAGGTGGAGGGAGGCAGCAGGGGAGGCTTGCACCGCCTGGTCCTTTGGCTGCCTCCGCCTGTCCATGCTGCTCTCCTCCTTGCCTGAAGGTGCATTCTACCGGCACTGCCCTCGCCTCCCAAGCATCTGCCCTGGGAACGGCCTTATAAGCCGTTGCGGCCGTGGGCTTAAAACCATAAAACCAACTATTAAATCAGTGACGTCTTGGACTGAGGAGGAAAGTTAAAGTTACAGGCTTGCCTTGATTGCACAGATTAGAACATTTTCGAAGATACCTCTGCAGATTTGCATGAACTCACAGATAGTGTAACATCATATGTTAGTTTTTGTGAAGACTTATGGGTGCCGACCAGAAACCTGCAAATACACAGTAACAACAAGTCTTGGTTCACAGCTAAACTTAAGCAGCTACTTTATGCCAAAGAGATAGAATGCTGAACAATCAGGCCAGAAATGTATTAACAAGGGAGATCAGAGCAACAAAAAGAAGCTACTCTGAAAAGCTGAGGAATCAGCTCTCAACAAATGAACCAGCAAATGTGTGGAAAACTCTTAAAAATATCATTGGTTACAGCAAACCACCTTTCCATGTTGAAGGGAATCGACAACTGGCAGATGACCTGAATGTGTTTTACTGTAAGTCTGAGAGGAAACAACTGTAAAATATCCCCACCCTCTCCATCTCAGATACACCAACAACAGCCAAGCTTCCTACAACTGACCTCATCCCTTTGGGCCCCATACCTCTGGTGGTCACAGAAAAAGATGTGCGAGATCTATTTCACAGACAAAAGCCTGGAAAAGCACCAGGCCCAGACAAGGTAACTCCTTCTTGCTTGAAAGTTTGTGCTGACTGGCCCGCATCTTCACCTGCATTTTAATAAACCATTAGAGATGTGTTATGTTCCTTCTTGCTTCAAACGCTCTACTATCATCCTGGTGCCAAAGAAACCATCCATCAAGGAGCTGAACGACTACAGATTGGTTGCTCTGACATCCGTAGTTATGAAAACCTTTGAAAGGTTAGTGCTGACCCACCCGAAAACCATCATGGATCCGCTGTTAGACCCCTTGCATTTTGCCTACCGAGCAAATAGATCAGCAGATGATGCTGTTAATATAGCTCTGCACTACATCCTACAACATCTTGAATCTCCAAGGACCTATGCAAGAGTCCTTTTTTGTAGACTTCAGCTAGGATTCAGTACCAACATTCCAGATATTTTTCTAACTAAACTGATTGAGATAGCCGTGCCTGACCACACTTGTAAGCTTTCTAACAGACAGGAAGCAGCAGGCGAAGCTAGGCAAAATCACATCAGATACCTATACAGTTAGCACAGCCCCCCTCCCGCCACTTCTCTTCTCTCTATATATACCAACGACTGCATCTCAAAGGATCCCTCTATTAAAGTACTGAAGTTTTCAGATGATACAACAGTGATTGGTCTCGTTCAAGACAATGATGAATCTGCATACAGACGGGAAGTTGGACAACCTTGTGGTGCGGCCAGAACAATCTTGAACTGAACACACTCAAAACTGTAGAAATGATAGATTTTAGGAGAAGCCCTCCTATTCTATCAACTCTTACAATATTAGACAACACAGAATCAACAGTAGACACCTTCTAATTTCTAGGTTCTATAATATCTCAAGACTTAAAATGGACACTTAACATCAAAAATGTCACCAAAAAAGCACAACAAAAAAAATTCCTGTGCCAACTCATTATATTTTAAAGTATTTTGTGTGTTTTTTAAAAAATCATGAGCTATCTTGAAATGTTTTGGGGTTGATAAGATGGAAAGAAATACATTTTAGTATACCGCTTATATATGAAAATTTTACTAGCCAATACTTAGTTCTCTAAATATGATCCAACCTTGCATCCTGCATTTATTAGAACGTTTTTCATATTCTATAAAGATCTATTAAAGATAGATTTTTGACTTTAAAAATGTTCTTTCTGATGCAGATTATATCATGGTTAAATTAACATATCTGAGATCTATGAT
>NW_015386370.1:232885-262824 GCF_001527695.2 Protobothrops mucrosquamatus | reverse complement strand
ATTCGAAACACAGCTTGTAATATTTGGTTTTAATTCGGCTTTTATCGGGGTTTATTTTCTGTATTTTTGTATTTTGTAATTTTTTGTATTTTGTGTTTACTATTTGTTTTTAATATGCTGTGAACCGCCCTGAGTCCTATGGGAGAAGGGCGGTATACAAATTAAAATAATAAATAAATAAATAAATAAATAAATATGACTTAATTTTTCACTATTCTCTTTTTCCAAAAAATAGCTGTGTAGTAAGATCCTGAATGTGTTAGATTCTAGTGATTCTGAAGATACTTGAGGCTTTCTAATGTTTTAAATTGTTTAGCTGTCATCCTAAAGCTGCCATTTTCAATGGAGAAGGTACCTTTTTTCCCCTTCAAGGTGGAATCTTGAAATGGAAAAAGTTTGAATTTGTTTTTTTGTAAATAAAATTAAATTTGAAAAAAATGCTTCAATGTTATGCAAATAAAAAGCTATCTGAAAATTGTGAATCCTAATATCTACTAAAAAAAATAAACATTTTCAAAAAGGATTTGAGGAATTTATCAAAATATTTGCTTTTAAAAACGATCTCCTCTAGATGGCAGTCTTTCTATAAGACTTGAAATCAGTGTAGTTTCATATTAGATTCTTACTCTTAAATTTTTCAAGAATGTTGCACTCAGAAAACTTGTTTGAGAGATAATTCTCATAGTTGTTTATTCATAAATCTGGACTATTAACTATGTATTTTTAAGGTCAGGTTTGTCTGTACCCAGACTCATTATTTATATAAAAATAATATTCAATGATAGTTATAAATTATAAATTGGTTAATTTTTCCTATTTTTTTCCTATTGCTGGGGAAAAGTTCTGCACAAACACAATATGCAAAAAATCATAGAGATAATTTTTTGTGGCTCCTTTGTTAGGAAACTATTCTTTTGACTTTTCACTCTCCCCTCCTGAACAACAGCCTCAGGAGCCTAGTTATTAATGTCATTGTATTTAACTATAACTCATTCCCCCTGACTTTTGATATAGGTAGTCCTTGCTTAATGATTAATTGGGATTAGCAACTCTGCTGCTATGCAAAGTGACCGCTTATTCTCTTGCAATCCATTCCTCTCCAATCTCTCCACTCTGGAGGTTGGAAGGAATGGTCAGGCAAAGGAGACGGATAGGATAGGATAGGATAGGATAGGACAGGACAGGACCTTGGAGGTCTTCTAGTCTACCCCCCCCTCAAGCAGGAGAACCTATACCATCTCAGACAAATGACTGTCCAGTCTCTTCTTAAAAACCTCCAGTGATGGAGTGCACACGATTTCTGAAGGCAAGTTGTTCCACTGATTAATTGTCCTCAGTGTTAGGAACTTTCTCCTTAATTCCAGGTTGCTTTTTTCTTTGGTCACTTTGCAAACATTGTTTCATGTCCTGCTCTCTGGTGCTTTGGAGAATAATTTAAGCCCCTCTTCTTTGTGGCAGCCTCTCAAATACTGGAATACTGCTATCATGTCACCCCTATTTCTTTTTTTATTTAGACTAGCCTGCAGCCGTTCTTCATATGTTTTAGTCTCCAGGCCTTGAATCATCTTAGTTGCTCAACATCTTTTTTGTAGTATGGTGACCAAAATTGGTTGCAGTATTCCAGGTATGGTCTCACTAGGGTTTTATAAAGCGATACTAATATTTCGCGTGATCTTGATTCTATGCCTCTGTTTATATAACTCAGGATTGTATTAGCTTTTTTGGCTGATGTTAACTTGAACTCTGCAAGTATGGATCTGTTGTTCACATCTGAAACCCCCCCCTTTTAGAGTGGAGAGATTGGAGAAAGGGATATCAAGAGAGTAACCTGTTTGCATAGAGTGCCTACTACTGCCAACCTGGGCTGCCAGTGCAGTTGCATTATTTTAGTGGAGAAGATAAACAGCTTTATTTTCTTACAATCCCTTTCTCTCCAATCTCTTTGCTTTGCAAAGGGGTGGAAAAAAAACTCAGGTCAGCCATAGGATAATGCACACTGACTGTAATGGCAATCATGTCAGTGAGTAATTGAGTGACACTGAGAAGGTTGCAAATGGCCATAAATCGGCTGTAAAGTTATTTTTCAATAACATCATAACTTCAATAGTCACTAAACAAGTGGTCAGTAAATGAGGATCATGGGTAATAGTACTCTTTAATTACAGTTTTTCTGAACTTTTATAGAAGGAAATTCTGTAAGAATATAGATTGTTTCTCTTCTTGTCCTGGAAGGTAAAATATTCTTTTTCTACCTTCAAGCACCAAACCTATTCTGAAATTCTGTTTTGGTTAGTTTGTGGGATAGTAAGTAGACTAACTCACATCTTAGAAGGGGGATTTTTTTTGTAGAGGCACAATTTTCTTTTCATTTCATTTTGTTTTGTTTCATTTCATGTGTCCAGAGCAAGAAAACAGAATGAAAAAACAATACTTAAAACAGTAAACATAAATCAAAACAGGAAATTTAAAAGATATTATGGTCTGGAGTAGTTACCAGACAAATTAGTATCAGCTAAGCATATCTTGATAATTAGTAATTATCTACCACCACTGGGAAGATCCTACTGCTGGCCACTGCATTACGAACCAGATCTACTGGTGGAGTCACAAGCTGGAATTTCCCAGCTGATCTTAATTGAAATATTGAATATGCTGCAGTGGCAAATTTTTAAGCAAGTTTGTCTTAAGAGGTCTAAGCTTTTAATGTAGACATTAACGATATTCATATTGCAATAGTAGTCACATTGATCCATCAAACAACAGTAAAAACTCCATAATTTGGAATACTTGTAGAGTGAATGCATTCATCAGCATTTGCTGTTAGATTTCATCTAACATTCAGGTTCAAAGTTAAGATGGCACTCCCAAGCTTTAAAAACAGAAAGACACACTGTAAGCCAATCTGTTTCTCAGTTGCAACAAGGTGCAAAGGCTCCTGACTTAGAGGTCAGGAAAGAAAAAAAAAACTGAATGGACAAGGAAGGAAACAAATGACAAGTGCATGATTATGTCATCATGTAAATGCTGTAATTTTTCTTAGATGTTGTGACATTAGTTCACATTGCCTATCAGTAACATCAGAGAGTAACTTTCAATGTTGTGTTTAACATTGTTTAACGGTGCCAGTCCATGGCATGGGGGTTGGGGACACCTGGTTTACACTATTTTTCATCAGTATACGCAGCCTGTATTGGAAGACCAGTTATGGAATATTCCAGAGCAAATGCAGAGCAAGAATAGCTGTCAGCAATCTGTCACAAAATAAAATCCAAAATCAATATTTGCAGAAATAGGCAACCCCTCAGTATCCCAATTATGGTTTTCCCATTGCCCAATGACTGTAGTGTTATTATTTCTACAAAACTAAAATTGAATGTTTTAAGGGAAATGACAGTTACAGTTTGTCTTCAATTTGTCTTCAATTGCAAAATGAAGTTTATATTTGCAATTTTTGTTACATAAGTAAGTGGTAGAACTGTGCAGCATTTTGGATTTAATATGGATGAATTCAATATGGATTAATGGTTATTTAATTTTGGTTTATTTAATATTTAATATTGTAATGTTTGTACTTCTGTATTTATAAGCTGCCCAGAGTCGCTGTTAATAAAATGGGCAGCATATAAATTAAATAAATATATAATTAAAAATGTGAATGTAGCACTTGTCTACAGCTAATTAAAGCAACCTTGTTGGTTTTCAGAACCAAGTAGCTACAATGGAAGCCTCATCAGAGCAGTACCACATTTCCCTTTCTCCTTGCTATGGAGCACCTCTTTTTAATAAAATCTGAGGCAATATATAGCCTTAATGCATTGTTTTCATTTGTCATCCCTCCATTGTAATCAAAGATACTTATTAGATGTGATCTGACTGATTGTGCAGGGATTTTCTTCTAATTGCTACATTTCTCTTTTGCTAAAGGAGCTCTTACTCTCCTTCAGAGTATTATTTCAGTAATGTTCTGCTGCATTCTGAATCTTAGAATGGCCCTTGGAAGCATATAGAGTTTTTTGCTAGCTTTGTATTTAGCTGGCCTAAATCTTTGTTGTGTATTCTACTTGCTTGCAAACCAGAATGGAACCTCAGAGTAAGTTTGACTTCTGAATGTAATTATTTTTCTTTCCAACAAGATTAATTACTAGATAAAGGCAGTCAGGTTAGTTATTCCACCTTTTCCTACCCACAATATTGTCAGTGTCAAGCAGACAGCTGATTAGGTTTCACTGTTCCAAACATTTTAGATATTCCTCAGGCTACAGTCAGTAAATTGACTGTCTTGATAGGACCTGGATTACACTGGTTTTTCCTATTTAAATGGAAAATTATACTCTGTAATATCAGTAAACAATTCAGTGTTTTAAACTTGACTTTTTCTTGTGTTCACTAATCCTGATTACAGGTGCTTTGGAATGCTGCTAAGTCCAGGTCGAAATGTCAAAAACGGTGACATGCACTTACTGGATATGGTAATAATTCCCTAATACAAAAGCTTATGTGATATTCATTTTGGCTTTAATGACTCTGTCAAAAAATCTATTCTCATTCCAAAATGAATTGGAAATACTTTTGTTTGTTTTGTCATGAAGGCAGAAAATGGTTATGCTGCTAGAATATTCTTCAGTAGTAGTTTTGTAGTTGCCATCATTAATTGCTGATTGCTGGATTCCATATTTGTCTATTTATCAAATGTATATAGCCACTCATCTCCCCCAAAGGGGATGCTGAGCAGTGTACAACAATAAATAAAACAACTAATAAGCTAATCTAAAAAGCCACAGTAATAAATAACATAAAAAACAAAAATACATACTAACTCTGGGCGAAGGGAAGATAAAAATGGCTCTCAGTAATATAGCAATAAAATCATCAAATCTCAGATTTCCTCGGAGCCCCAGGCCTGTCAGCATAACCAGGTCCTGAGGGCTTTTCAAAAAATCAAAAGGAATGGGCCAATCTAATTTCAGGGGAAAGAATGTTCCATAAGGCAGGACCACAGCTGAGACCCACCTGGGACCCACCAGATATAGGTCACTAGCTGATCTTACTTGCATCATGCCTTCTCTGATAGAACTCAATGGAGTGGACTAACCCTGGAGAGGCGGTCTCTTAGAAATTTCTTGTATGAAACTGAAATCTTCATTAAGAAAGCCTTTAAAAGGACTTTAATGGTGATTTTCAAGTAGCTCTCATCCTTATCAAATTTATGTAGATTATCTAGGACAATCTTAGCTAAAATGTCAACCTGAGAGCAGAAGAGCCAAATTCCTCCTCCTATAGACAAAACCAATAATGGTATAAAATGAGGTGAAGCTGTAGATGTCCTAAATAATTTCCAATATACCAAAACTAGTAGGCTTCCAAAAATAAAAAAAAAGATTTAATTAACCCATTGGTCCAAATATATTTGTTCAAACTACTTAAATATGTATTTCACATAAATATTGAAAATATGGAAATTTGGCAAGGAAAATACTTGGTAAAAGACCAAATGAAGTAGACTATATGTACATGGGCATAATCCAATCTTTACAATATAAAGATATGGGATATTTTTGATGTATCCTATGTAAGATGTGAGATCTACATAAATTTGCATTTTTCAGCTAAATGTGCTTTGTTTGGCTCTGTGGTATTATATTCCTTTACTTACATAAGCTATTATTAAAACAAATGGCAAATTGAAAGCAACTTATGGGAATTATCTCTACTATTGTTCAGTTGCTAATCAAGACTAAAGATTGCACTTGATTTAAGATGTTTATTATGGTTTTAGTTGTACAGACACAATATTGAAAACTGCAAAGTAATTTTGGAAAAATCCTGTTTTTGTTCTTTAGGAGTCTATGGGGAAAGGTTCAGATGGTAAAGCTTATGTAATAACTGGTCTTTGGAATCCTAATATACCTATCTTTTTAGTCTTAAATGAAGAATCTCCTAAGGGTAAGTATGCATTGAAAATGTTATTCTATTTCTATTGGAAAGGGATAAAATGTATAGCCTTCTGCTTTAATAGCATTCTTCATGAATTGAAATAGATTATAATTATAACATATGCATTTATAAAGCAATAGATATTGCATTAAAAAGTCAGATTTAATGCATAAATAGAAGTGGGACTTTGGAGAGAAAAGGGAAGAATAGGTGAGAGGGCAACATTATGAAATACCAATATGGAATTACACAAGATAAGAATCTCAGCAGAGTAAAAATTATAAGTTCCCAAGCATATAATGATATGAGTATACTTTATTGTTATTGCCATTTAATGTAAAATTTAATTTTCTTTGTGTGCTACAGATAAGCGTGTGTACATGACTGTGGCAGTAGATATGGTAGTCACAGAAGTGGTAGAGCCAGTTCGTTTTCTGTTAGAGACCCTTGTGCGGGTGTATCCAGCCAATGAACGCTTCTGGTACTTCAGCAGGAAAACGTACACAAAAACATTCTATATGAAATTAAAACAGGTAATTTTTAATAAAAACAGAAGAAATAAATTAATGAGTTGGAAATATATTTCATTGTCTATATATACTTTGCAAAATGCTATGTAAATTAAGTGTTGGGGATTAAAGTTTATAGGCAAGTGGAACCTGGCCTTTTCAGTTGGACAATTTGTCAGGTTTCTTTGAGAGCTTGGAATTGGAGGATTGATCGCCTTAATCAAGTGACACAACTACAGATTAGTTGGATATGGTCCATCTTTATTTTTGAATCCTGCCCTTCCCAACTGTTAATTACCCAGGAAGAAATAGCTAAGGATAATAATAATACAGGCAGTTCTCTATTACTAACCACAATTAGGACTAGCAACTCTATTGCTAAGTGAAGCAGTTGTAAAGTAAAATGTCACATGGCTGCAATTGTTAAACAAATCACCGTGTTATTATGTTAAGCATAATATCACATGCCTGGGATTTGCAGCTTCTTGCTGTTTTGTTATTTATTTATGGAATTTATATAACCTTAATTCACTTGCATGTGATTCTAGGCAATGTGTACAATTAAAACAAAAACAATCGACTGGTATAATTCATCCACTAGTGGCTTCTCCATTGAATTTGCTTATTGGAAGCTGGCTATGAAAGTTGCAAATGGCAGTCATGTGACCATGGGACATGGCAACCATCATAAATGCACAACAATTGTAAAGTGCCCAAATTGTGCTGCGGGGCATTGCTGCAAACACACCTTTGAAGACTAGTTGTGAATGCCACTCAGCACCATCAAAATTTTGAACGATCGCTGAATGAGTGGTCGGTAAGCGAGGACTACCTGTAACATTATTGACTCACCCCTCATGTATGGATTTTAGGCAAATTAATCTTAGAGAATGTGACAAACCAACTCCATATGCTTTTTGGGGAAGCAGATTATTTACATCTTTGATGCTTAATGTACTAATAACTTTCCAATTCTATTTTGTAGTAAGTTATATGAGTCTGGTTTTGAAGAAGACCAAACATCTTCACTTTCATCCAGTTGCAGCAGCCCAAATTGTAAACAATACAGACAGAGAGATCATATTATAATTACAATTATGTAATATGCTATGGTGACACATTGACTAAAACAATGCTCTTTTTAGTTTACGGATATAATGTCTAGTTTATTGGTCTCAATCTCAAATTATCATAAATATCACAATATACCAATATACCAACACAAAGGTTTCCAGTAAATAAAAAATGAAGGACATCGTAGTATGCCACAAAATATTTTTTCAGATAACCTCCCCTTATGCCACCAGTTTAATCATTCCTACCGTCCAACAGCTGGTTCCCTATCCTGAGAGAAAGTCAAACTCAGCATTGTCTACAAACACCCAACATCTCATCCCAGCCTTAACACAAACTTGTAAGTTTTCACAACTAAGAGAGACTATCCATGTTCATATGCAGTCCAAACGTAGGCAGCATCCCCATGGAAGCAGCATATGTCATGGGAAATCCTCCTTAGAAAGAAACGTGAAGCAATCAGTAATCCTTTTGCTTTCAAATGGTGACAAACTCAAGCTCCACAAAGTCTGCTTGTACTTCTGCAATAGTGATAAGCTTCACAACAAAAAGTGATAGCACCAAAAGACACTACAAACAAAGGAACAAGCACAGCGCTCAGTTCAATGAACATGGGATCAGTATCTTTGATTGTACTCCCACACTTGCAGAGTCAGAAACAAATCCCATGGAATTCAGCACTCCCCACTTCCAAACAATTGTTGTGTCCCTCTCCCATGGAATAAATTGTACTGTACCTACTGTCCTGAACATCTTTGAATAATGGCAGCCAGATAAATTTTTATGACTCCAACTTATGTCTTTGTGATATTTGTTTATTTATTATTCATTTATCATTTGTATTTGTTTATTGTCCTTGTTACAGCATGAGAGGGATAAGTTGCAAACAGGTTAATGGAAGCGTATTTGAAAGTTTTGCTGAAATTAAAATTTGTTCTTTAGTATTCTACTTCTAACCCTTAAGAGAAAGAATGATACATGGCACATTCACCCCCTCCTCTCCACTTCTGGGCAGCTATTTTAGCGGCTATGCCATATGCCATTTTGATTAATGTAACTTAAATTTACAAACTCAGTTTTGTATTCATCAAAGCTGACCATTTGAAAAAGAATTATAGTGAGATTCTTGAGGCACTAATTTCTATACTTAATATTGATTTTTTTTCTGTGTGTTTCTTTTTTACTTTATGGAATACATCCTATTGTGTATGAAGACTTTTTATTTTGGCATTTTACATACGAACTGGAAGATTGATTGGAAAGCAGTAGGGTAAAGAATTTTTGTTCATAAGAATAGCTGCAATAAATCTTGGGTAGGATACTCTGCTGCTTTAGGGGTGACATGATTTGTTTGCTTTGAAAGATTCAGGAGAGCAGGTTTCATGAAATCCCTCTTTTTTGCTGGTGAGGCTATACCTAGCAAATTATATTGCTGAAAGGAAATTGTGTTTCTCATGTCAAGAGTAAGTGCAGCATACTCTTCTTTTTATTAATGCATTTATTTATTGCTTTTTTTGATGCCAACTCGATACTTTACCATATCTGAAAAATAGTTCCTTTTATCAGATTCTGAAAGAGTTTCAAGAACTGAATGATCATTTAAAACCTACATATCTGAGAATATTTTAACTTTTTATTTCTAGACTGGCTGATAACATTTATAGGCTATATTCTTATGAAAATATATATGCTACATGTTTTAATGAAAACTGTGGAATCTTAGTTACTTTGAAAGTTTGTGTATGTTAATAAGAAATTTTGGAACTTTAACAATTCTCATTCAGAAGAGTTGCAAGTCTTATTTAATAATTTTATTGAAATAGTAATTCAGTGTCTTAGGTAAATAGTCTAAAAGCTGTCAGAATTTTGTTATGCTAAACAAAACAAATGGTGAAGGTAAAATTAAATTTTAAAATTATTTTTCAATCTATATCCTATCTTTTTATTCAGACATTCAGGATACTTAATATCTATTACAACTGAGACATAGCAGAAGAAAAAAATTACTTATTTTTAATACCAGGATTTAAGAAGGTGTTTAGGATTCCTTGCAAATATGCCTCATTTGTAATGTAATCAGCCAGTTAAATGGATTCATGGAGTGATGGCATTTTGGAATAGTTGGCACAGCAAGTACTGAACACCTTGGACTTATGTCTGGTGGGAAGGAAAATTTGTCCAGGATGCTTGTACATTATTAGTAGCTGCACGTGCATATGCGCACATGCACACACACACCATTCAGAATTGCACTGAGTCTATCCCCTTCACCTACCTTCAGTAAAGCTCTTTAGGCTGGTTCTTGCCCTGTGGCACTAAAGCTTTGCATGCACAACTTCCTGGAAATTCCAAGGGGGAGGGAACCAGGCCCCTTCAGGCGATTTGCAATTCATATGCTCTCACTGAGGAGGTAGCAGGAAAGAGACCTCCAAAACCCAAGCCCTGAATATGTTGCACTGGTGGACTCAGAGTGGGAATCCTAGGGCTCACTGTCGCAATTTAATAGCCTGGCTTGCACACTGGCTAACCTCAATTGGACATCACAAACTCTGGATGCATTAAACTAAGAGCTAAGGCAGGAAACAACCCTTGAAAATGGGCAGCCAGTGGTTATGTACTGATGCAAACCATGGATGTAAAGAATTTTGAAGGAATGTGCAAACCTGACTGGAAGCACAAAGTGGCATCAAACATCTAAAATAATAGGCACAGAATATTGGACACTATAAATTTATTTTCCACCTAACAGAACTTTTGTCCTGACTTTTTAGACCTTCATGGTTGAAAGGCTCCCCTTTTGGGAGCCACTACAGGGATCTTTTTCTGCTGCCTCTATTAGTGTCTTCCCTCTTTTTTTTTGGCTAAACAGTTTAAAAGTTTGTTTATCAAGTCTCCCTGACCAGATCAATTTTTAATCTTGTGCCAGTAAAAGTATGTCACCCACACTTATATGGCACCACGGGGGGGATTGTGGGCAGTCAGCCCCCCCCAAATGAAATATTTTTGGGAATATTAAAAGGCAGAATATTATATTTCCCCAAAGGATCTTAAAGGCAGAAACCTCCCCAAGTCTCTCTGCCCCAAACAGAAACCAGGTCTGCAGAAATGCAGATGTGATAATGTTGTCAGAAAGATTGGAGCCAGGAAGCTGGGATTAGAAAGACAAAGATCCCTAGAATTAACAATCCCTCACACCAAAAAAATCCAACACAGGACATAGTCATCAGCCCCAGCCCCAGGGAAGCAGGATATGACCCTTGGGACATAATAGGATTTTACCCACCACCATCAGAATACCAGAAAGGCACATTCAGACTCAGGTCAAAGTTCATGCCACAGGAACAACTCCAAACAAAAGCTCAAGAAGGTATAAAAAACACTACTCCCTACTATATGTGGTCAGCTTTCCCAGAGCCTTCTTTCTGTCTGGCTTTCCTCTTCAATAAACTACAACCTTCTTTCTAAAGCAGTCTCCATTTTGATTATTCCCAGCTTGAACTGGACCTTGATGGTTTTTCTTTCAACAGAAGATTCATCTAAGATGAATGAAGATTCATTCATTCATTTTTGCTATCTTGTAGGCATCAGTCAGGCTGTCCAATACACTTAGATTTTTGGAGGTAACTTGATATGTTCTTTATTTTGAGTTTGTCATCATTATACTTTGTAATATAGCATTGAATGGCTGCCTGGGAGCTGGCCTTCCTCTTAGGGTATGGAGCCTGCCTCGTGCAGTGCATTTTGAATATCTTGAACAGACAATGAATCTTTTGTTACTAATTTAGCATTACAGTACTTTTTTACTCCTCAGGATAGACACTGAGTTTATAGATTTTCTGCTTAATGAATATGGCTGGCTTTGGATATTTTGCATGGATGCTTTCTCTTCTCAGCTTCAGGCAACAAAATGTTTCAGATAGAAAAATTTGTTGTGGGCTGCATTATATTTTATTCTGTTTGTTTTATTTAACTTCTACTTTGAATGGTTACTCTTCTTGTATTCTTAGCATGTCAAACTTTAAATTAGCTACAGTGTTAGCAAGCAACAATAATGGCTTAATGGAGACTTCCAGTTTGACGTCCCCAAAGTCCCCAGCTTGACATACCAACAAGAAAATGTTGATGAATTTTAGAAAGAAATTCTTTCTATGTTAAAATCAATACAACAGACAATTGCCTTAGCTCATGATGAGACTAAAAATAACACAAAGGAAATAAAAGAACAATTCTTTAATCTAAATCTACAAACTCAGATATGACTACAAAGAAGGAACTAGCAACCCAGGAAATAGAAGGAAAACTAGAGGAAGTAGATCCAAAGATGGAGGACCTAAAGAAAGGAACTAACAGACAGACTCAGCCAAACGAAGAATTAGAAGATGTAGCGATAATATCGGAAATGGAAAATATATCTTACCTGTTAAGATCTCAGAACACACTTGAGGATAAGAAAGAAGAGCTGATTAAATGGAGGATAGAGCTGTTAGGAGAATTGTGGGAAATTGGAGAAGGGAGGCTGTTTAATAAATACCAATAGGCTGGTCCTTCCAAAAATACTTTAATCAAATTGCCTTTCTTATTCCAAACAATATACACAAAAATAGAGGAATTACTTGATGATTCAAATGCATTGACTTGGAAAGTTAGTTGGCAAAGGAAGAAAGCTAGAGTAAGACTGAAGAAAATAGAGGTGTTGACCCATTAGATGGGATATTATACTATTAATCAGATGTTTGAACATGGCTGAGAATAGATAATTGTTAGAAATAGAAGTATTATTATGACTAAAAAGATAGGATTTGTAACTAGAATATTATATTTTGGTAGGAGAAAGGAAATATGAAAATGCTAAGAGGGTTTGAATAAAGGAAGCTTTTGGTTACCAAAATATAATTTATTATGAGAAATTATAAGTGATAGAGACATTTTGAACACTGATGGGAAATTAAAATTTAAAAAAGCGGGAAAACAGGATATTAATTGAACAAATGGATATTAACTGCAAATGCAATTAAGATATATTTTGGTTAGAAAAGATATTTTAAACCGACATTGATGATATTAGGAAAATGTAACAAAGATGTTGATATTCAATTGTATATGTATGAATAACAATAAGGATTGTATTTGCCTAGTGTGGGAAAATGTGTACTATCGGAAGAAGAGAGGAAGCATTGGATGGTGTAATATTGGGCTTAGATTGAAGAAGTTAATATGTACCACTGATTTACTAATGGACCCAGACAACACGTTGTTTATTAAGTACTTACGATTGTAAAACTAGAAAATTAATAAAATATTTATAAAAACATGGATTAATGGAGTCAGACCAATAGATTTGTTTTTATTCATTAGTTTTTTTCAATCTTATACAGGAAAAAATGAACAATCAGTTTAGTATTTAGAGTTGCTCAGGTTAAATTATGCTTTTTGTCATTTGTATTTAGTGTGAAGGGAAAGGCAGTACAAATACTGGAGATGCAATCTATGAAGTCTTGAATCTACATTGCAATTCTGAAAAAGAGGAAGAAGCCATTAGTCCACTAAGCTTTGCTGATCAAATTTCTTTGCAAGAGGATGATGCTGAAGAGGGTGAGAGTAAAACGGACTTTTGCAATTCCTGTATAGGCAATACTGTATTCAATAGTCTCTTCAGAACTGTTTGCTTTGAACGTATTCTTCCCCTTATGAGCCTTGAATCTCGAGAAACTATTTTTGATGAAAGGCAGATGTACATCAACTTCTAGCTGAAACATCTGTACTAGATGTTTGCAAAGCTTTCATGAGTGATATACATTCCTCTCATTCTTCTGAGTCAAAGGCTGAGGTGCCTCATCCAGCAGATTGGCATTTCAAGAGTTGGCAATCACGAACCATCTAAGCCTAAGGCAGCAGATAATCAGCCAGAGCACATACAAAAGGAGGCGGGTGACCAGAGTCTGGGCCTGCCTGGTGTATTGGCAGCTTGGAGAACTAAGCAAGGTGATCTGCTTGGTTCTTCAAGGGACAAAGACTCAAGCCTCTATAATTGAACCACATCTGCATCTGACCTGTTTAAGAAAATTGCCACTGGCAGCCCTTCTGTTGAACACAACTATCCAACATTTGATCTGTGTTGCTGTATTCTTTGCTACCTGAACTATTCCTTTAATTTGGATTATTCAAATTAATTTGTATGCTTTGCCCCAAAAGCCCAGTGAAAAAGCATGATTTTTGAATGTCTTTCAAAAAGACAGTAGGGAAGGGGCCATCCTAACCCTGCAAGCAAACTGTTTCATAGCAAGAGAGAAAGATGCAATAAGGATAGGAAAGTCGGGAGAACACTTTGCTCCTTTATTGCTTTCTTTCTATTATTTCATCTCAGTTTATTGAGGAGCTGTCTGAGATTAACCCATAGAGAGAGTACCCTCAGGACATGGATGCTGAAGTCTCTCAGTCTAGCATCTGGGGGACTACTCCCACTTGGGAATGAAGTCAAGCTTCTTGAGTAAAGATGCTGCTGAGCAGTAGGATGGGCAATATACCGTCAGCATACCCAGCTTATTCCTAACTCCCACCTTCAAATAAAGGATATATTGTGATATTGACCAATATTGTTGCTCCTGATCTCTCTTGCAGGAAGTGATAATGAACTCTCAAGTGGTACGGGTGATGTATCAAAAGATTGTCCAGAGAAGATACTGTATTCTTGGGGAGAGTTGTTGGGACGATGGTAAGAGTTAATGAGAATTTTTTTAAACTACCTTTTAAAAGAAACTTTCAGAACTGCAGAGTAGGAAAATATTAATAAGCTTTCTATTAGAAGTATTTAACTCAGCTATGCCAGAATCTCAGTCCCCGTGTTGAAAGCTGTTTGTGGAATCCCTCCTATTTTTACCAAACTGTAATTTTAAAACACATAAAGGAAAAGTATCATACCAATAGAGGGTAATCTTATTAACTATTTAATGAAATAGTATGTATTCTGGCCTTGCCTTTTTGGGGAGTATAATCCAGTTTTGTGTTGTGGTTAAGGCATCAAGCTATAAACTGGGAGATCTGCCTTAGGCATGAAACTAGCTCGGTAACCTTGAGCCGATCATTCTCTTTCAGCCCTAGGAAGGAAGAAATGGCAAATCACAAAAATTGTGCCAAGAAAACTGCAGGGACTGAGAAATGGACATGACTAAATGGAAGAAAAAAATATCTAATCTACAGTTGTCTGAAATCTTATGTAAAATAAATAAAATAAATGAAATTACCGTAAATAGATAAATGCTAGATTATAAGTTGTATGCAAGTTACATCATGTGTTTTTATTTTTTTGTATTTTTAGTAAGTTAGATTTCATTCCAAAGAAAACCATTTCCTATTGATATAGCGGGAGCAGTCACTGGTCAGATCATTCTGTTAGCCACAGAGTTGCCTGCAACCAGTCTTCCCTTCAGTGGGTCCTCCTCAGGGGTCTAATGGACCCTGTTGAGTTTCAGAGGAAACTTTTACTTATCCTGCCATTCTTAGGCACAATTCAATCAAGTCCTTGTCACTGCCTAGAATGAAGGGACAGCCATGGCTTTGAATTGGATCACAGGTGCAACTGGAGAACTTCCTTGTTTTCTGAGAAATTCAAGGAGATGAAACAACAGAAAAGATGTTTAAAATGGTGCTGGAGAAAGCAATATTGAATCTAATTAAGCACGGATAAGAGCCTTTCTTAAGGATGACCTTGTGGAAATAAAAGCAGCAAAATGTAATCATTTTTCCACTGTCATGGTGTCCACAGATAAATTGCCCCACAGTGTTGTTTAGGGTAACTCCCGTCTTTAATTTTTAGACTTGCAGCTCCAGAAGGACCTGGAGGAAATGAATCCCTTGGGTTTCAGGCTGGGATATAGCATTGAAATGGTATGGATTATACTTAAATATAACCTTAGCAAGATCAAAATGGTGGTAAAGTATCCATTTTAATCCTCCATATTTTCTTACTAGTTTCAATATCACATATAGAAACATGAGAAACAGAAAAAAATTGAACTGGAATTTTTTTTATTTTATTTTATCTAGGCATAATAATCTGGACATGCGACCAAAAGGTCTATCTTCATTGGTGAAAAGGGGTGTACCAGAGGCTTTGAGAGCTGAAGTATGGCAGTTACTAGCAGGATGTCATGATAATCAGGCGATGTTGGATAAATATAGAATTCTTATCACAAAGGTCAGTGTCTATTTTCTTTAATACAATGTGGCTATACATTTTGAAGCAGTGATTTTGTTTTTCAAATAAAATAGGTTAAAATTATGGTAGGTATACTTTGGTATCTGCTGTGACCTTTCAGTGAGGAACGGTACTTCTCTGAATGTATTTTTGAAGTTCCATGATTATCTAATCTTTTTACTTTGCTTTTGAAGTACTGTATTATGTTACAGAATGTATTTAGTTTTATGAGTGCAAACCATTGGTGGGATTCAAATATGTGAACTGTTCTCTGTGTGGATGCTGCTTCAGGAAATCCATTCTGGGCCTGGACAACAAAAAATTAGCTACCGGCTCTGCCGAAGTGGTGCGAACTGGCTGAATCCCACCACTGGTGCAAATCTATACTATATATTATACTATATACCAACTTTTTCATTTTTCTATAGTTTTAAATACTGCACATTGTTTAAGAGAATATTTAAGTAGTTAGTGTGGTTATAACCAGGAGTGGGATATGACCTCTATAACTCTACATTGCATAGGATCCAGTTATTTGAGAGATTGCCCATTTCAGTACTGTCTGCCTGGCCTGTTTGGACTGATAGGATGGTTGTATTTTGAGTCCCTCATTTTTCAAGATGGATGCCTTCTCGTTGTGGTTTTTGTCCTTTGAAATGGGCTTCCTTTTAAAATCTGGATGGCTCCCTTCTCAATGGCATTCTGGAGGCCTTAAATACCTGCCTCTCCTCCTCCTAGGCTTGGGCTAGAATGGATGGAGTTCTTGCTAAGTGTATGATTTCTGCTTTATGTGTTGTCTGGATTTGCCATCAGTTTACTGGTTCATGTAGATAGTTATTTTTATATTATATTGTGAGCCACCCAGAAGCAGCCCAATCCAACCTTTCCCAAGGGGGTGCCTGGCTGCGCTTACCTCCTCCTCAAGGCTGCTGCTGATTGGCTCACTATCCTTGGCCAAGTTGCTCATGGTGTGTGGGTCAGAGGAAGGCCTACTCCCTCTTCCTGCAAGGAGACCCGGCTTTGTAACCAAAGCATCCTCAGCGATAGGATGGGAGAACGATGACGAAAGGGCAGTAGGGCTGCCCGTGGCCATGTGCTAAAACAAGACTTCCCTCAGACCCTTCCTCCCTCTCATATCCTTCCTTCCTTCCTTCCTTCCTTCCTTCCTTCCTTCCTTCCTTCCTTCCTTCCTTCCTTCCTTCCTTCCTTCCTTCCTTCCCCTTCTCATCTCTTTCCTTCCTCCGTGCTCAGGAAGGGGTGATGGGAAGGGGAGAGATTGCCAGCGCTACTGGTGTCCATGCTACCACCAGCCGTCACTATCCTGGGTGGGCGGGGCCAATCCCGGTGAAAGGGAAGCCTCGTGGCTGCAAGGCTAGGTCAGCAAGCGGGCCATGGAGCTGCTGGTGGGAGGGAGTGACGGCGCTGATCTACAACTTGGATGCATCCATCAAAGCCAGAATGCGCTCAGCCTTAGAGCCACGGGACAGCCCTGGAACCAATGAGGAGCCACCCCGCCGCCTTTGCCCTGCCCCTATGCACAAGAGACGGCCAGCACCGGTATCCTGGTTGAAGTCACCCTGCGGGGCAAGACAGCTAGCAGGGATGCCGGACTTTGCTTGCGCACGTGCCCAGGGGACGGGGCGGGGGCGCCCGTCACTACTTCCAGGTCTGCTCCATGGATCTAAGGCTGAGCACGTTCTGGCTTTGATGGCTGGCACTAGGTTGTAGATCAGCACCCGGTTGGCCTGGGCTGGGCTGAGGTGCCGCGGGCCGGTCCTTTGCTGTTTCCAGAGCAGGTCCCCGGGCCAGACAGAACCACATGGCAGGCTGGATCCAGCCCACGGGCCTTTTGTTTGACATGTCTGAACTAGAGCCATAAGTTGTTGTTGTTAGTTGCGAAATCGTGTCCGACCCATCACGACCCCATGGACAACGTTCCTCCAGACCTTCCTGTCTTCTACCATCTTTTGGAGTCCATTTAAGCTCATGCCTACTGCTTCAGTGACTCCATCCAGCCACCTCATTCTCTGCCGTCCCTTTCTTCTATTGCCCTCAATCTTTCCCAGCACTAGGCTCTTCTCCAGTGAGTCCTTCCTTCTCGTTAGGTGGCCAAAGTACTTGAGTTTCAACTTCAGGATCTGGCCTTCTAAAGAGCAGTCAGAGTTGATCTCCTCTAGGACTGACCGGTTTGATCGCCTTGCAGTCCAGGGGACTCGCAGAAGTCTTCTCCAGCACCATAGTTCAAAGGCCTCAATTCTTTGTCGCTCAGCCTTTCTTATGGTCCAACTTTCACATCCATACATTGCAACTGGAAAAACCATGGCCTTGACTATACACATTTTTGTTGGCAAGGTGATGTCTCTGCTTTTTAGTATGCTGTCTAGATTTGCCATAGCTTTCCTCCCCAGGAACAAGCGTCTTTTAATTTCTTGGCTGCAGTCCCCATCTGCAGTGATCTTGGAGCCCAGGAAAATAAAATCTGTCACTACCTCCATTTCTTCCCCATCTATTTGCCAGGAATTGAGAGGGCCGGATGCCATGATCTTGGTTTTCTTAATGTTGAGTTTCAAGCCAACTTTTGCATTCTCCTTCTTCACCCACATCAAGAGGCTCTTTAGTTCCTCTTCACTTTCTGCATTAGAGTAGTATCATCTGCATATCTTAGGTTGTTGATATTTCTCCCGGCAATCTTAATTCCAACTTTTGATTCATCTAGCCCTGCCTTTCTCATGATGTGCTCTGCATATAAGTTAAATAGGCAGGGCGACAGAATACAGCCTTGCCGGACTCCTGGTCTTGTTTTTACTGACTGTATAGAGCTTCTCCATCTTTGGCTACAGAGGTCAATTTGATTTCCGTGTTGACCGTCTGGTGACGTCCATGTGTAAAGCTGTCTCTTGGGTTGTTGGAAAAGAGTGTTTGCTATGACCATCGTATTCTCTTGACAAAATTCTATCAGCCTGTGCCCTGCTTCATTTTGTACTCCA
The DNA here is from genome assembly GCF_001527695.2 of Protobothrops mucrosquamatus. Lineage (NCBI taxonomy): Eukaryota > Metazoa > Chordata > Lepidosauria > Squamata > Viperidae > Protobothrops > Protobothrops mucrosquamatus. Next base: position 244,126 of record NW_015386370.1, on the reverse strand, counting down.
AGGCCAAACTTGCCTGTTATTCCGGTTATCTTTTGGCTTCCTACTTTAGCATTCCAATCCCCCATGATGATAAGGACATCATTTTCCTTTATTATGTCTTCAAGATAAATACACCACATTTCTTCTGTCCTATTCCAAGTAGATGGACTATTCCAAGATAGGACTCTGTGCCTATCATGAGCTGTGGTGGCGCAGTGGTTAGAATGCAGTATTGTTTGAGGCTCACCGGTTCAAGGTTGACTCAGCCTTCCATCCTTCCAAGGTCGGTAAAATGAGGACCCAGATTGTTGGGGACAATATGCTGACTCTGTAAACTGCCTAGAGAGGGCTGCAAAGCACTGTGAAGCGGTATATTAGTCTAGGTGCTATTACTATCACCATAATTATATTCTAGTTTGTCAGTACCAGTATCCTTGGACTGCAGTATCCAGAATTGAGACATGTTTTTCATCCAAAGTCTGATGAAAGCAAGCTCAGTGATAGAGTTTCTTTATATAAAGTGGACACTTTTTCAATGAAGCCATAAAATATGTCCTACAATTTATTAGGTGGAAGTAGTCTATGTGACATAAGTATAGATTTAATATCTTTATTTTCATTAGAGGATATATTGCATATATATTTTACATACTATCCGAGAACTGAAATGGTTGCAATTTCTGACCCTGCTTCCTACTAGGAATTCAGAGCCAGCATCTGGCAATTATTGTCTATAGATAAGAACCCAGATTTTCTGGCTTTTTTCTGAGTTTCTGTGCTTTGAAACACAGAAGATTGTAGTTCATGAGGTAGAATGTGAACATATTTTTGACATTTGTTCTATTCAGTCTTTTTCTTCCCAGCTCTATTCTTTGTACAATTCAGAGCTGCTCAAGATCCAGCGGGGTTAGAAATGTGCCATTGATTTCCTCCCCTTCCACCGCCACATCATTGCATCTCTCCTGCTGTTCCTGTAATAAAAACCCTCCCTCCTTCAGCTTTGTAACTAATTTCTAACAAATTGTAATCATCCTTGCCTCCTTTTAAATTTTCTAAATTTTTAATTTTTATGTTCTGTTTTTTTATTTTAAAATTTTACTGTACACCTTCAACCCCCCCCCCCCAAGGAAAATAGGTGGTCAAAATGTAAAAAAATAAATAAATGCATAAAATAACAAATAGTATATAAAATGGGTAATATACAGTAGAATCTATTAGTAGAATAGAATTTATTAAATACTACAAATCTAGCTATATTATCCTGGGCTGTTTGGTGACCTGAAATATTAAAAAATACTGTTGGGAACTGTAGAACTCTGTTGGTCAATATATAGTAAATATGAGCATTGTGTACTTTATCTTGAGAATAACAAAAGAATGAAAAAACATTTCACATGCAAGTTCTCCCCAGAAAAAAAGTTAATATATTCTGTGACTAGTTCAACATAAAGATTTTCATCAGGTTCATTTTAAATAATATGGGTGTTTCTTAACTATTCTCTGCTATAATTTCTCTATTTGTTTTAGAATATTCATGATGTCCATCATAATTACATTATTAACTGACTATTATAATAACATGGTATATGTGATTGGCTTAATTCATTTTATTTTGCAATTAGTAGCTGCACTTTATGTATGCAGATCTTGTACTGTGTAGTGCCTGCTCACCCACCTGACTGTGCTTAGCTGCCTGTGTGCCCTCCTGTCCCTGGTGGCAACCACTCCAGGCCCAACTGTGCTTGTATTGTGCTGCTTCAGCCAATTCTATATCCTCCAGCCACTGGCAACAGCCACTCCTGGCCTGGCTGCTTTTTCTGGACTGCAATGGCTGCTTGCACACCTGCCACCCTCCAGAGCACCTATCTCCACATCTGGCCATGCTGTGCCACAGCAGCCACTTACCTGCCTGCCAGCCTGCTTAGAAGCTGCCTGGAAGTCACAATTTCCTGCTGACTTCCCCATTGATTTTGCGTATTGGAAGTTGACAAATAGTTGCACGGAAATCCTCACATAACAGTTTGTGATCTTTGATTAACCACAGGAGTGAGAATTAACAGGATTCCCACAGCTAAGTGATGTGGTCACGTGATGTCATGCTTTACGACAGCATTGCTAAGTGACAGAAACGCTGGTCCTGATTATCATTGTTAACCGAGTACTACCTGTACAGATTTATATTTGCTGAATACCTCCCACAAAAGACTCTTTATGGTGTGGTGATCCCTGCTCAATGCTCTTAGAGGGATGATATAATGAAACTACCCTCTCAGACTGTTTATGTCTCTATGATGACTGATCATGTCCTTTTCTACTGTCAGTATTATAGAGATATTTGTACAGTGCTTATTTTTCTACTTTTGACAGAAATGCAGTTGCTAAAATCAATTTGTACTTTTTTCTTCTAGGGTTCCTTTATAACAAATTATATTGGAAAGTTTGTGTAGCAGTGTGAATCCATCGGGCATTGTAGATATAAATTTCCCACAATTTAACTTATGATATCAAATCAAATGCAGATTTAAAATAGATGAAACTGCATGAACTAGGTTTAGTCTCATATATTTCTCTACTAAATATTGTAAAACAAATGCATGATGAATGGGAGAATCTAGAATCCATACTAGATAGGCAACTGTTATTATTCATATATAAGTTGCATGATCCCTCACATCCTGGACATAAATTATTTCAACTTCTTCCCTCAAGATGACGCTATAGGGCAGGGCTTTTCAACCTTTTCACCCATTGTACCACTTTTAGGATATGCCAACATCCGAGTACCACCAGTCGCCTAGCAAGGTGTCAAAAACTTGATGACCAAAAAAAAAAAAAAAAAAGGAAAAAAGTGATAAAAGTACAGGTAGTCCTCGACTTACAACAGTTCGCTTAGTGACTGTTTGAAGTTACAATGGCACTGAAAAAAGTGCCCCTCAAGCCACAGCCGAGCAAGACACCTGCCTGCCTGCCCGGCGGCGCTCTTCCTCCTGTCCGAGGTTTTCATTGTTGTGAGCATTTCTGTTGAGGATTGGCAGCCGGGGGGGGGGATGTTTGGTTTTTATTCCCCCCGTCTGCTGGGTGGTTGCAGCAGGTTTTGGTCACATGACCCTGGGACACTGTGACCGTCATAAATATGAATCGGTTGCCAAGCATCTGAATGTAAATCACAAGACCCTGGAGATGCTGCAACATTCCAGCTGATCGGCGCTTCTTCTGGGCTCAGCAGAAGCACTAGGATCAGCGCCGAACTCCAGCTGGAGCCTGGCGCTGATCCTGGTGCTTCCGCTGAGCCGACAGCCCCGAAGAAGCGCTGATCCTGATGCTTCCGCTGAGCCCTGACAGCCCTGCAGCTCCAGCCATCTCTCGCTCAGGCCTGTGCGGTGCTGCCACCGGTTCGGCTCATTCCCCTCCCCTGCTACTTTTCTAGGATGGTCGCGTACCACCTGCCAGGTGTCAATGTACCACAGGTGGTACCCGTACCACTGGTTGAAAAGCCTTGCTATAGGGCATTGTACATTAGAACGACTAGACATAAGGACAGCTTTTTCCCCATGCTGACACTCTGCTTAACAACTAATTCTTACAACACTGTCAAAATACTTAGTAAAGATGTATTACTATGATACTCATCTTTCCTATTACCTAGCCTTATCTTCTTATGACTATAACTTTGCTGCTTGTATCTTACAATTTATATTGTTTTTTTGTACCCTAGTATGATTTATGTTGTTTGCTTATCTAGTATTCTATGACTATCACTAAGTGTTGCATCTTATGATTTATGATGAAGTGTTATATTTATTATGAATGTATTTTCATGTTGTACATGATCATGACTATCACTATTACTTGTATGTACACTGAGAGCTTATGCACCGGAAACAAATTCCTTGTGTGTCTAACCACACTTGGCCAATAAACAATTCTATGTAAAAATTCAGTTTAGTTCACAAGGCATCTTGCAGAAACAATCCCATTAGTGTGAGGAGTGAGCTGGGTTGAATTCTCTATCATTGTTTATATAAATTCCCTGGTGGTCTACCAGAACATGCCTGATTTCCCCCCACTAAAGTTAGCACATAGATATATCTCCATACTACTTAATGCAGATGATGCAGTCCTTCTGTCCCAGACTCCCATTAGGTTAAAATGTGAATTAAGATAATTTCCCATTCATGTCACAGGTGATGAATTAACAAATTATGAAAAGACAAAAATATTGGTATTTGCTAAGTGTCCAGAACCCATACATGGTAATTAAATGGACATAAAATTGAACAAGCTAAAATTTTCCAATACCTCAGAATTGCCTCCTGGGTCTCAGGGAAGAGAAATGCACATATGAATTATGTAGTTCAGAATGCTGAAAAATCAGTCTCGCAATTTATTATTTTTTTACAGAACAAGAGATGTCTTGTTTACTCTGGCCTTCCTAAAGTTATTTACAGCTCAAGCATGTCAATAACTTGTATGGTGCATAACATGGCCCAGATGACAACTATTCAAAATTAGAAATTGTGCAATCCAAATTATTAAGAAATGTGCTCTAGATCAGGGCTTTTCAACCGGTGGTACACGTACCACCAGTGGTACGCGAGCACCCGGCTGGTGGTACACGTAGGACGGGTTGAAAAAAAATGTAAAAAAATGTAAAAAAAAGTGTAAAAGTGGATGAGGTGAAGCGGCAGCAGCGCCGCACAGGCTTGTGGCAAAGTCAGCTGGAACTGCACGTTGCCTGGGTCCTACTGAGAGCCCAGGATCAAAGCGCGCAGCTCGAGCTGATTGGGGCGGCAGGCAGCCTCACACAGTCTTCAATGGAGATTCCGCTGGAGCTGCGCGACGCATTGCCTGGGTCCCCCCCACCCCCACCCAGATGCCCTCACCTCCCCCAAGTGTTTTTTTACTCATCTGCTTTCAGCAGCATTCCTTTTCTCTTGTCCTTCTCAGCCTTTGCCATGTGTTTGTGAGGCAAAAAAAAAGTTTCATGAATTCATGGAACTTTTTTTTCTTTTTTACCCACAAACACGTGGCGAAGGCAGAGAAGCAAAAGGAGAAAGGGAGTGCAGCTGAAAGCAGGTGAGTAAAAAAATGCTTGGGGGAGGCGAGGGCATCTGGGTGGGGGCGCCAACCTTACCCTGCATGGTGGCAGGAGGGTTAACAGCGGGCGTGGGGGGGCAGGAGGAGCTGCGCAAAGCAGGCAGAGGGGAAGCCGGGCAGATTGTGGGTGCCAGCAAACGAGCGAGAATGGGCAGGGATGCAAATCGGTGTGTGCTCAGAAACGCCGATCTCGTGCTCCTGCCCATCTCGCTTGCTTTCTGCTTGCTTTCTATCTATCAACAGCTTTTGACGCCTTTCCGTGTCTTCTGAAGTTTGTTTCTGCAAGCGAGATGAGCAGGGCGGGAAGAGGTGTGTGCTCAGAAACGCCGACCTTGTGCTGCCGCCCATTTCACTTGCTTGCAGAAACAAAATTCAGAAGACACGGAAAGGAGTCAAAAGCTATTGATAGATAGATAGAAAGCAAGCAGAAAGCAAGCAAGTGAGCTGGGCAGGAGCACGATATTGGCGTTTCTGAGCACATGCCGATTCACGCCCCTGCCCATTCTCGCTCGCTTGCATGGGTCCTGACCGACCTTCACTGGACGGGAGCGGGGAGGGCATAAAAGAGCCCAGAGGAGGCAATTGGAGTTTGGCCGTCGCTGCCGCCACCGCCGCTGTTGCTGAGCCAGACGAGTGCTGCGGTTCCTGCCCGCTGCTTCTCCTTGGCTACTTCCCCCGAAAAGGAGCGGCAGTCGCGCTCGGCACAGCCAGGAGCCCAGCACAGCTGCTGTTCTTCCACAGGGGGAGGAGAGCACAGGCAGCGGAGAGCACACGGGGAAAGAGCCGCGGCTGCCGGACTCCCTCTGGTGCGTTGTGTGTGGCCACAGCCCGAGAAAAGCAGCGAGCGGGGAAGAGGCTCATTCATTGCTGCAGGCTCTCCTCCCCCTGTGGAAGAACAGCGGCTGTACTGGACTTCTGGCTGCGCCGAGCGCGGCCGCCACTTTTCGGAGGAAGCAGCGGGCAGGAACCGCAGCAGCCATCTGGCTCAGCAACAGCGGTGGTGGCGGCAGCGGGAGGGAAGGCGAGGATCTCTCACTTTGCAAGCAGCAGCAGCAGCTGCAGCCTGCGCTGCCCGGCTCGCCAAAGGTGTCCGCCTGCCAGCCCCGGTAGCTTTTTTAATGTTCAGGGAGGCGCTCCAAAAAGTTTTTTTTTTTCTCCCACACACACGCGTGCTCACACGGAGAGTCACACGAGGCTGGGTGGGGTTTGCAAAGGAGGGGGAGGGGGAGGAGGAGAGGGGGGGAGAAAGGAAAAGAAAAAAGAAAAGAAAAGATCCAACTCCGAGAAGAGAAGGCGGGGGATGATGAGGCAGCGCGGCTTCCCGAGGCTGCAAAGTTAGCAGTGGGATTTTCCTGGTGACGTCACACCACCAACCTCGCCGGCTGCGGTGCTCACGGCCGCCCACTGGAGGTGCGAGGTGGATCGACCTGGGCACGGTTGTGGGGCCCGATCACCTCTTCCTTCCCAACCCCCTATACTTCTCCTTTGCAGCTCCAACCGCTGGGGCTTTTGCGGAACGACCAGCCAACCTTGGCTTTCCCAGACCCCTTTTAGGGTCGCAAAGCGAGGCTTGGAGACTAGAGGCGGGAAGGGATAAAGTGCACTATCGCCCCGGGCACAGTTGTGGGGCCCAATCATCTCTTCCCCCCCTTTGCAGCTCCGACCGCTGGAGCTTTTGCGGGATGGCCAGCCAGCCTCTTAAGGTCGCAAAGTGACTGGCAGTGGCGGCAGCGGCGGCCAAACTCCAATTGCCTCCTCCGGGCTCTTTTATGCCCTCCCCGCTCCTGTCCGGTGAAGGTCGGTCAGGATCCCTGCAAGTGAGCGAGAATGGGCAGGGGCGCGAATCAGCGTGTGCTCAGAAACACCGATCTCGTACTCCTGCTCAGCTCACTTGCTTGCTTTCTGCTTGCTTTCTATCTATCTATCAACAGCTTTTGACGCCTTTCCGTGTCTTCTGAATTTTGTTTCTCTGCTGCTTGGGACAATCTACTCCCTTGTTTGAATCTGCTTAATTGTAATTTCCTTGATTAGCTACAGTTTTCAAGCAGTTATAATCTCTCTTAATCTCGATCTACTGTATTTGATTTCTCCAGAGTTTCTTATTTCTTCCTGTCAGTTGTAATATGTTAAACATCAAGATCCTTGGCCCCCAAATTTTAATTACCTTACTTTTCATAGCAAATTTCTGCCAATTTTAATCAAAGGGAGGGGTCCTTAGCGCTCTCTGAGGTTTGTTGCAAAGAAACAAAGACCTCTAAAATCACTCCTCCCTATACTGACAGGGAAACCACTACTAGAATATAAATTAACAGCAAACCCCATTCCCTACTAGCAAGAAAAAGATACATTTCGGTCTGGAGAAGATGGATAGATTATATTCAAAATAAATATGGGACTAAAAAGCTTCATTTGGGTCATGAGTAAATTTTAGAGTATTGTTATTATTAATAGTTTATTTTAATGGAATTTTTGTCAGTTTTAATTACATGATATTATTATTATTTTTAATATTAGTATTGTATTGTTTAATATTTAGGTTATGAATAGGTCTATTATTGTGTTTAATTTTAATTTGTTTAAATTTATGTTAAAGGGGAGTTAAAGCGCATTATGGACTTGGTTATTTAAATAGTTGGTTAATGTTAGATAGATTTTGATTATTATATTTGTAACCCTGTGTTCAGCTCTGGGAAGTGGGGGAGGGGGAGGGAGGGGTTTTGGGGTAGGTATGGGGGTTTATATTGTAATTTCTATAAAACTTTTAATAAAAAAAACAAAACAAAGATTTTCTATACTTTACTTACAGTTAAGACATGTTACTCAGCATTAGAAAGAAAAACATGCAGCTCCAATTATTTAATGGTCTGCAGAATTGATCAATATAGATAAGCTATGGATGATCGTAACTAATTATGTCCTCCATTCATTTAAAGGGTTATTATACAAATGTATCTATGTACTGTATGCATGTAGCTGAATATTTGCCCTGTTTTTGTTCCTTTTTTCTTTTATAATGTTATGTATTCTTATTGGGGGGGGTTGTATTTAGTTAGGGAACAGTAAAAAGAAATTCTAAATTGCTGAATTCCTTGTGACAAGGAAGTGTTTTAAGGCATGAACCATCTTACATCTTATGATCACTTGAAGGTACAATTTGAGCATTTACAGAGACTTTTAAAGGAGCATATTAGATTGCTAATATGTCTAGATTGATGCCATATTACTTATTATATGTAACATGTGGGTGTTATTGTACACTTCAGCTATAACAAAGTCTTGTGGTACTTTAAAGATTCAAAAATTGATTAAAGCGTAGGCTGGACTATATTACTATGCCGCATTATATGCACTACATTAGCCGCCTTGATGCTCCACCCTAATGGAAGGGAACGTTCCTATATTCCACAGGACAATATTCCATGCATCTGAGGAAGATTTCATTGCACAACTGCTGTAGCAAGGATGTAGGTTAAAGTCTAAAGAGCTTTTTTTTATATTTCAGTGTGCAATTATTTATTTTTATTATTTTTAAAAAATTTGTACCCAGAAGAGTGCTTTCCTTTTTGTGAACTGGTGTTTCATTATAGTATAATGCTAAGCACAGAACCAACTAAGGATGAGGCAACATCTAATTTTGGAAGGGCTTCTTAAACCAGTGAAAGTGAACAATACAATCTCTCAATTCCTGGGAAGTCAGAAGCAAAATTGGCATGCCAAAAAGATAAAACAGTTTCCCTACCAAACATGAAGGAATTATGTGCTGCTAGAAATACAACTAAAAGACTGAAAAAGTCCCATAGACGCATAAGAGAAGTTCCAGACTGGAGGCTACAAATACTCTATATCTCAGAGAATTTTTACTCAACTACTCAGAAAGAAGCCAAATTACTACTAGCCTATATTAATCTTGAGTAGTCTTGCAGCCCTTCTCTGGGCTTGCCTAAGCTCCACTCTCCTTACCCTTGGACTGAGTGGAGTAGGCAGCTGAGGAGTAGAGGAGATCTGTTGCCTATCAGCACCACTGCCAGTCAGCAGCGATCCGCCCCTGCAGGCAGGCAGCTCTCTGTCTGGTTGACCACCTCCCCCAATGCCTGAGGGGCCCAGGACAGCATAAAATTAAGCTTCCCTATCTGCTTGGAGCAGGCTGCTGAAAATGTCTGCAGCTTTCAGATATGGTTTCGTTTCAGACCCAGCCTAGGTGAAAAAACGCTGTCAGCTCCAGTTGCTTCATTGACAAGTTTAAAGTTGTGGTTAAATGCTTGACTAAGAAGTTGAAAAAACAAACTGGAAGAAAACGTAGGGGCCCATTGGAAACACTCCTTGCATTTCCCCACTGCCTAGAGAACAAGCTACAAGTTGCCTCGGGAAAGAAAAAGTGGAAATTTAAAGGGACACAAACCTTCACAGGCTGCTGGGACATAAATGGCTTCGAAGATTGCTTTTGCCTTGTTTTGAGGACTGTTTTTGGCTTGCCCTAGCCCTGAAGATTCTCCCTTCAGACCTGCCTTGCCTTGGACCCTGTCCTGTTTTGCTGGACGTCGAGTGGAGCAAGCAGGACGAGAGGAAGTTGCTGTTACCAGAGACTGGCTAACATCGCTCTAAGCAGGCTGCTGTTACTAGAGACTGACTACCATTGCTCTAGGCAAGTCGCTGTTACTAGAGACTGACTAACATTGTCTTAGGCAAGTTGCTGTTATCAGAGACTGACTACCATTGTCTTACGTAAGCTGCTGTTACTAGGGACTGACTACCATCGTTGTACACCGGCTGCTGTTACCAGGAACTGACTACCATTGTCCCCTGTAAGTTTTTACTGCCTGAGATTGACTATCATCATTCCACTCTAGTTTGTCAACGTCGTCAGAGTGGAATGCCAGAGGTTCGGAAACCTGCTTATGGGATCAGCTGTTTTTGCGCTCTGCTCATGGATGAAGCAATCACGGTCCTGGAAAGGAGCCAGAGAGGCCACTTCGCGGCTTCGAGAGAAAGACGGCTGTTTAGCTGGAATTCAGGTCCAGCAACTCTTCTGCTTCCAGAATGTGGCCATTCCAGAGCACCAGCTAAAAGAACTGAACTTGATAACAGACAGTGCTTTGTAGGCATATAGGGTTGCTTTGGATGTCACTGTGTGCCCGTGATGTATTCAGCGGCTGACCTCCATGCCCTGCGAGAGTCCCCTCTCTCGCAGGTTTGGCCCACAGCATTAACGAGGGCCCACCTCTATGAGGGATTTTTTTAATCAAGAGAGGTGGTCAAAACGCAACCTAAGGGGATTTTTAATTAAATTTTTAGTCCGGGTTTTAGGGGGTTCCAGGGAGAGGGGTGGGCAATCTGAAATTAGGGTGGTGGGCGAGGATGATCACCCACCGGGGAATTCTCCCAGGCTGGCTGAAGGCCTCGGCGAGGTGGGCGTAGGTCCTGGAATTGGGGAGGGGGGGAGGGTTTGCCTAATAGAGGGCAATTCCATCAAGACTGTGTATGGGAGGGGTAGATATGGCGGGAGCAGAGGGCCATATCACGCTAGGGGAGGGCGCACCCGCTTTTTACGAGCTGTGGCGCGCTCCGGCCCCCATGGCTCTTCTTGCAACCTAGGGGGTTTAGGATCTCAGGGCCTGGGCTTCCGGCTGATGCTGTGTAACGCCAGGTCCATGGTTAATAAAGCCCCCCTCATTTATGATTTGGTATTGGAGAGGGAGGTGGACCTGGCGGGTATTACGGAGACCTGGCTGGGCCAAGAGGGGGGGTGCCCCTCGTTGAAATGTGCCCGCCAGGTTACCGTGCATTTCACCAGCCGAGAGCCCAGGGTCGGGGTGGGGGGGTGGCGGTTATTATTAAGGAAGGCCTGGACCCAAGAGACCACTGTGCCACAGACTGCCGGTTGTGAATCCCTAGGTGTGAAGTGGGGTCATGGGAGGCAGCAGGGCGTGCTGATTGTATACCTGGCTCCCCGCTATGTATCAGCAGCCCTACATTCACCCAGATCAAAATGGATTTCTACCGGGACGACAGATAAAAAATAATATGAGGATAATAATGAACACTCTAGAATTTTATGAAGCCCATCCTGAAAGACAAGCTACACTGGTTTTTCTTGATGCCCAGAAGGCATTTGATAATTTGAATTGGAAGTTTATTAAAACACAATTGCACTATATGGATTTTGGG
>NW_015386370.1:210391-232474 GCF_001527695.2 Protobothrops mucrosquamatus | reverse complement strand
GGTACCTTCAATCGGATATATTTTGTCGATAGGTACACCCAGTCCCCCACCCGAAAGGGCCTGTGTTCTCCCCTCTTTTTGTCGGCCTGCGTTTTAACCGCAGCCTCGGCCTGCCTTAGGGCACCTTTTACTTTTTCCCATAGGTCTGTTACCCGTGTGATCCAGGTAGGGGGGGAGTGGGGGGTGACTGTCCCCTGGGCCCACTCGGGGATGGGAGAGAAGTCCACCCCATGCACTACCCGGAAGGGGGTAAACCCCGTGCTGCCATGCACGGTATTATTGTATGCCACTTCAGCGAACAGCAGGAGGTCCACCCAATCGTCCTGCTGGTAGGAGACGTAGCTGCGTAGATACCGCTCTACCATAGCATTTGCTCGTTCCGCCGCCCCGTTGGTGCTGGGATGGTACGCCGAACTGAGGCCTTGGGACGTTCCAAGGAGCCGGAGAAAGTCACGCCAGAACCGTGCGGTGAACTGCACTCCCCGGTCGGATATGACGCGTCGAGGCGCTCCGTGCAGACGATATATATGCTGAAGGAAGAGACGCGCCAACCGCTGCGCTGAAGGCAGGCCCTTGCAGGGGACGAAATGGGCTTGCTTCGAAAAGAGGTCGATGACCGTCCAGATCACAGTGTGGCCACGGCTGTTTGGTAGGTCGACGACGAAATCCATGGCGATCTCCTCCCACGGACGGTGCGGGTCGGCAACCGTCTGCAACAGACCCAGCGGTTTTCCCACACGGGGTTTAGCAGTGGCACACACGTGACACGTTTTCACGTATGCTTCCACTTCCGGCTTCATTCTGGGCCACCAGAACTGCCGTCGAACAAGATGTAGGGTTTTGAGGAACCCGAAGTGTCCTGCCTGCTTGGCATCATGGCATCGGTGGAGGACAGTACTTCGTAGCCCCTCAGGAACGTACATCTTGTCACCTTTCCGTGCTACCCCCTCCCTCTGTGTCAACAGGCTCGGATGGTCCCGGAGCCAGACATCAGCCCGCGTGGCTGCCTGCAAACCTGGCAGCGTGCAAAGCCCCACTGGATTGGGGTTGAGCCGCGCGACCCCTTGGCTATATGGTGGCATGATGGCTTGTACCACTTCCTCCCTTTTGCTATGGTACTGCGGCATACGCGACAGAGCGTCTGCCAAGAAATTTTTCCCCCCAGGCACATACTTCAGGGTGAACCGGAAACGGGCAAAGTACTGGGCCCACCTCACGTGCTTGGGGGACAGGCGTCGTGGGGCCTGCAACGCCTCGAGGTTTTTATGGTCAGTCCATACCTCGAATGGCAAGGCCGCTCCCTCCAACAGGTGCCTCCACGTCGCTAGTGCCCACCGAACAGCGAACNCGGCTACGTCGCTGGCGTCAGCCTGGACCACGAAAGGGGCATCAGGCTGGGGATGGAGTAACACCGGCTCTTTGGCGAAAAGGGCTTTCAGGTCCTCGAAAGCCCTTTGGCACACCAGGGTCCAGGGCAATGGCTGACCAGGTTTTGGCTTGCCAGTCAGGTGTTTGGTACGCAACAGGTCCGTCAGGGGATGGGCAACGGCAGCGAAGGATGGAATAAACTGTCGGTAGAAATTGGCAAACCCCAGGAAGCTCTGCAACTGACGACGCGTCCTGGGAGCTTGCCACTCCAGCACTGCCTGAACCTTTCGTGGGTCCATTTCCACGCCATCCCCTGAAATGCGATACCCCAGGTAGTCTAACTGGGAGCGATGGAACTCGCACTTAGAGAGTTTTACATATAAGTTAGCGTCAAGCAGCTTCCGCAAGACTTGGCGTACCAGGTTGATGTGCTCTTCCAGGGTTGTGGTATAAATCAAAATGTCATCGAGGTAGACAAGCACCCCGCGGTACAAGTGCTCGTGCAACACTTGGTTGATCAGCTGCATGAAGACCGCCGGGGCTCCTTGCAATCCAAAGGGCATTACGCGGAACTGGAAGCTACCAAGAGGACAGTTGAACGCCGTCTTCCATTCGTCCCCATGCCGAATTCGTACTCTGTAGTACGCCTCCCGAAGGTCCAACTTGGTGAAGACACGGCCCGTACCAAGCTGGGCCAGCAGATCTTTCATTAAGGGCAGGGGGTATAGGTGCTCAACACACACCGCGTTGAGACCCCGAAAGTCGACACATAGGCGAAGGGATCCGTCCTTCTTCTCTTTGAACAGGACAGGTGCAGCGACCCGGGACCGGGCGGGCTGGATGAACCCCCTGCATGGTGAGATCACTCTCTCCTTCGGCTGGCCTTTCCTACTGCTACGCCTCACCGCGGGGAGGCGGAACCAGAAGTGACAAAATGGTTCCGCCCCATGCGCCTGATGGACCCTGAGTGGTTCCAGACGGAGCTTGGGCCAATACCCGAGACCTTGATCTGTGGCTCGACTGAGGACCTGGTGGCCACCTGGAATGGTGCGGCCGCGGGGGCCCTGGACCGGGTCGTGCCTTTGCAGCCCCTCACCCGATGCCGGTCTACCTTGGCTCCTTGGTTCTCCGAGGAGCTGAGGGTGATGAAGCGTCGGAAGAGATGCCTAGAGGGTAATTGGAGGGCCACCCGCTCCGAATCCGATCGGACACTGGTAAAGTCCCATTTAAGGACTTACCTAATGGCGATAAGAGTGGCGAAACGAAACTATTTCTCCGCTCTTATCGCGTCTGCAGGTAACCGATCTGCCGCCCTGTTTAGGGTGTCCCGCTCCCTCCTTCATCAGAGGGTCCGGGACGTCCCTTTGCAGGGTCGGGCGGAGGAATTTGGGTGTTACCTGCATGACAAAATCGATCGGATCCGGGCCGGGTTAGCCTCCGATTGGACTAGTTCAGACAGGCCAATGGAGGCAGGTCTTGAGTCCACTTTGTGGGAAGAGTTTGATCCTGTGACTCCCGAGGACATGGACAGGATGCTGGGACGGCTGAACACCACCACATGTCTACTGGACCCGTGTCCCTCCTGGCTGGTACTGGCCTCCCGGGAGGTTACACGAGGCTGGCTCCAGGGAATCGTCAATGCTTCTTTGAGTGAGGGGTTCTTGCCGGCTGCCTTGAAAGAGGCGGTGGTGAGGCCCCTCCTCAAGAAGCCCTCCCTGGACCCGGCTGTTTTGGCCAACTACCGTCCTGTCTCCAACCTTCGCTTTCTTGCGAAGGTTGTTGAGAGTGTGGTGGCACGACAGCTCCCTCAGTACCTGGAAGAAACTGTCTATCTAGACTCGTGCCAGTCCGGCTTCCGGCCTGGGCACAGCACAGAAACGGCATTGGTCGCGTTGGTTGATGATCTCTGGAGGGCTCGGGATAGAGGCTGTTCCTCTATCCTGGTCCTGCTAGACCTCTCAGCGGCTTTTGATACCATCGACCATGGTATCTTGTTGCACCGGTTAGGGGGGTTGGGGTTGGGAGGCACCGTCTTACGGTGGTTCTCCTCCTACCTCTCGGACCGGTCGCAATTTGTGTTGGCAGGGGGGCAGAGGTCGACCTCGAGTCGCCTCACTTGGGTACCACAGGGGTTGGTCCTCTCGCCTCTCCTGTTCAACATTTATATGAAGCCACTGGGTGAGATCATCTGTGGTTTCGGGGTGGAGTTTCATCAGTACGCAGATGACACCCAGCTGTACATCTCCACCCCGGACCACCCCAACGATGCCACGGAAGTGGTGTCCCGGTGCCTGGAGGCCATGCGAGTCTGGATGGGGAGGAACAGGCTTCGACTCAACCCATCCAAGACCGAGTGGCTGTGGTTTCTGTCGTCACGACATAGCCAGTTGGCTCCATCTCTGGCTATCGGGGGCGAGTCATTAGCTCCCACGGAGAGGGCCCGCAACCTGGGCGTCCTCCTGGATGCTCGGCTGTCTTTAGACGATCATGTGACGGCCGTGGCCAGGGGGGCTTTTCATCAGTCTCGCCTGATATGCCAGTTGCACCTCTTTCTGGATCGTGACACTCTACGCACGGTCACTCAAGCCCTCGTTGTTTCCCGCCTGGACTATTGCAACGCTCTCTACATGGGGCTCCCCTTGAGATGCACCTGGAGGCTCCAGCTAGTTCAGAATGCGGCTGCACGGGGGATTTTGGGGGCCTCTAGATACTCCCATGTAATACCTCTCCTGCGCGAGCTGCACTGGCTGCCGGTGGCCTTCCGGGTGCGCTTCAAGGTGTTAGTAACAACTTTTAAAGCGCTCCATGGCAATGGACCTAGGTATTTGCAAGACCGCCTCCTACCAAATATCTCCCTTCGACCAGTCCGCTCCCACAGAGAGGGCCTCCTTAGGGTGCCATAGGCCAGTCAATGCCAGCTGGCTCCTGCCATCTGGAATGACCTACCCCCCGACCTATGTACAACTACGGACCTGCACCTCTTCCGCTGAGCCTTGAAAACCCATCTATTCCATGCGGCCGGCCTGGCGTAGTTTTGATTGTGTTTTGCTAGGGGTTTTATATGGGGTATTTTAGAGCAGGCTTTTTATTCAATATTTATTGTGATTTTTATTATTGCCTGTTCACCGCCCTGAGTCCCGTAAGGGAGATAGGGCGGTATATAAATTTAAATAATAAATAAAATAAATAATAAATTACGGTGTACTTCTGCAGAATCAAGACTATTGCAACAAAATGTTATTATACGCAATGGCCAACATTAGTACTACCTACAGTACATGCCAACTGAGAAATTAGTATCAAGTTCAAAGTTAATTTTGTTTAAAGACCAGTATAAAACAAAACAATCAACAAACAACATAAAAATAGAACAGGAAGGCCAGATACAAAACACAAGCTAATGAAATACAAAAGAATTTTACCACTATTGTTATAGCAATAAATAATCTCTAATATTAGGAAACAATTATTTGAAACTATTGTTTGTCCTAAGTACTCAATATTAATGACATTAAACTGAAATTTTAAGACAGAAGTAGGCAAAAATAAAATATTTTGTTTATGTCTATTCAGAATTATTCAAGATTTAACCACAGTTGTACTATACTGATAAATGTGGGGATTAGTAAACTTGGATCCTATCTTACTGGCAGCATAATAGAATTTGGCAATATCCAGGGAGATAAGAGTCTATTTGGAGCCAAAAAAAGAGTCTGTACTATAGAAGATAGCAAAATGACTTGGATACTTCAAGGAAAATACTATAAGAGACTGTAATTCCCCCTATAAAAATAATAAAATGTGGGCAATAGATTTTACAGCACCTGTATTACATAGCCATAGCCAGGCAGCATATGGAATTATTTGTGTCTGCCTTCCAGAATAGATGAAGGCAGAACATTAAATTGATTAATTATTAATGCTCTTCTCAACTGAAACATTGTGATCCAATCTAATTATCTTGCCAATCCAAAAATATAAGACCAGAAAAAATGTTCCTGGGTAGGAGAGGCTGGTCTTGTTGATTTCCATGTCCAGAACATGTTGCATCAGAATTCTCTTGGCTTGTTCATATCCCAAGGGAGGGAAGAATCCTGTAAAAAGCCATGAAAGTACACATAGTCCTCGACTTACGATCACAATGCTCAGAATTTTGATCAGAAGTCATTGGAGTTATAATTTGAGGCACCACATGACTGCACTCAATTTTAAGATTGTTTTTGGACAGAAACCCACAAAAAAACCCTCAGTCACATGACCGTGAAATGCTACAACCAAACATAAAAGTAGTCATGTGATGGGGTGGAAGTTGTAATTTCAAGGATGGGTCATAACTTTTTTGAAATGTGTTGTAACTTCTAATGATCATTAAACAGCCGGTATAGTTCCAGGATTAGCTGTACAATTTGTCTAGAACAGAGTTCCCCAACCTTTCTGGCTTTGTGGACTGGCGGGGGAAGGGAAAGTGATGGTTCCCCGCGCATGCATCCAGCAAGCGTGCACACACACACAGCTCCACTTGCATGAGTGGCGTGCACAAATGGAGAGTGTGTGCACACCCTCACCCACTGCTTGCACAAGTGGGGATGCGTGGGCGCACTCACCCATTTCCACGGCCCAGTTGCAAACAGCTCATAGCCCACTAGTGCAGGACTTTTCAACCTTTTCACCCATTGTACCACTTTTAGGATAAGGCAACATCCAAGTACCACCAGTCGCCCAGCAAGGTGTCAAAAACTTGACACCCCCCCAAAAGGAAAAAAATGATAAAAGTACAGGTAGTCCTCGACTTACAATAATTCGCTTAGTGACTCTTCGAAGTTACAATGGCACTGAAAAAAGTGACTTATGACTATTTTTCACACTTATGACTGTTGCAGCATCCCCAGAGTCATGTGATTTACATTCGGATGCTTGGCAACTGATTCATACTTATGACGTTCACAGTATCCCAGGGTCATGTGATCACCTTTTGCAACTTTTTGACAAGCAGAGTCAATGGCCAGGGGGGCATGGCCAGCTCATCATTCAGATTGCGGGGTGCCTGTGGGGGGCAATCCGTGGGTCTCTGGTGGAGGGGGTGGGACTGGGGTGGGTGCCTTTCTTCTCTCCCATTGTCCTTTCCTTCCTTCCGTCCTTCCCTCCCTCCCTTCCATTGTCCCTCTCTCCCTCTCATTGTCCTTCCCTCCCTCCATCACTCAGTTTTAATTTCTTGGATGGTGGTTCCTTTGCTGAATCACTTTCCTTTTGCACTGTAATAATTAAGGTGAGCAGTGTTAAGTCCAATATAAAGGAATGACTAAATCTCTTGATACAGGAATAGTTGCAAAAACTGCATGCCAAGATTCTGGTGTAAGAAATCTCAGCCTTTGTGTAAAAACTACAACCTCCCATAAAAGACACCTCAAAAGCTGTTACCATTATGAGTGGGCAGGAGGGAAATCAAACTTTTCAATAGGCATGTTACTGTTTATACTCTGAAGGGCAAATATGCTGCTTGCTAAGTGAAGCCCCAGGATCAGCGGGCTACGTGTGTGTGTGTGTCTGTGAGAAAGGGAGAGGGAGAATGTATATGAATATGCATACGTATTTGTGCATATATTCATATTTTACAGTGCTATTCCAAGTTCATATTATCCAGATTGCATATTTAAATTTCATCTTGTTGTATATCTGTAGTATGAATAAGCCTTTTAATATATTCTGATTTGATGTTGTTTTTTAACCAAAATGTTTGTCTGAAAGTACTTTTTTAACTATCCTGAATTTGTCACTTTAGTTTTGGATATTCTGAGTATTTGAATGCCAATTCTTTTGTTCTGGTTAATGACTGCAATAAAGTTAAGATGATAATGATAATGCAACCCAGAAGAGTGCAGTAAAGTTGAGAAATATTGAAAAGAATAACACTTTGATTCAACTGATAAAGGAGAGTATTTATAGCTCAGGGTTGACATGAGGGATCCTTGGTGCTCTCTGAGCTTGGTTGTTCTTGTGATTGATCCTTCAAATAAGCAGAAATTTTAGCCATTTCTGCTAAATTTGACACTTTAAGCGTCCATTCTTCTATAGTAGGCAAGCAATCCTTCTTCCAAAATTGCGCTAGCAATAATCTTGCAGTTGTTATAAGATTCAACATCAAATTCATTTCTTTAACATCCAAATCTTCCATAATACTTAACAAAAATAACTGCGGTGTAAACTTTATCTTTTTCTTAAAAATATTTTGAATATTCCACCAAATCTTAATCCAAAATGCTTTTATGTCCCTACACGTCCACCAAATATGAAAATAAGTTGCATCTAAACTTCCACATCTCCAACATTTGGGCTGTAAATTAGGATACATACAGGACAGTTTTTGAGGATCCAAATGCCACCTATAAAACATCTTATAAAATTTTTCTCTTAAATTTTGAGCTTGAGTAAATTTTACATTTCTAACCCAAATTGTCTCCCATATTTCCAATGAAATCGATTCTTGAATATTCAAGAAAATCTTTGTTTATTCAGATGTCAACTCCCATGAGATAGGATAAACTTTAAAATAGTATAAACATCTGAAAATATTGAATCTCAAAGTTGAGTTAATGCATGTAATACAAGTAACACTTTTCCTAAACGGAACAGTTGTTGAACACTATAGAAAGATGTTTAAATAAGTTATTAATTTTATTGCATCTCCAACATTAGCCTTTTTATATAAATGCAGTGATGTCATTATTTGTTGAAAAAGATATAATCTATAATCTAAAATCTGCCCGTTCTCTAGAGTTATGCGTAGTGAGGATTTCTGAAGGATGCAAAAGACATTTTTCATTTCTGGCATCAAGTTTAATTAAATATATGTTGCTAAATAACTTTTATTCCTGAGTTGTTGTAGTTGAATTACAGTAGTTAGTAATACTGCTATCTGTCAAAATACCCTGAAATATTGC
This sequence comes from Protobothrops mucrosquamatus, assembly GCF_001527695.2. Classification (NCBI taxonomy): domain Eukaryota; kingdom Metazoa; phylum Chordata; class Lepidosauria; order Squamata; family Viperidae; genus Protobothrops; species Protobothrops mucrosquamatus. The sequence continues at coordinate 224,168 of NW_015386370.1, read as the reverse complement.
AATATGTCAAATATATATGGTGGATGATGTTTTCAGCCTACAGACCCTAAACATTAAATATTATTTGAGGATGCTAGCTCAAGGGGAAAGATGTAAAATCAAATTTTATGCTTTGTTAACTGAGTTTCTTTATAGTCTTTACTGACTATAAAATAAAGCTACATATTTCATAAATTTAACTAGCTTAAAATAAAACAAATCTTAAAATTAAACTTATAAAAATAATACTGTGTGATAAAAAGGCAGATAGCTGAGGCCATACTGTTTGCAAGCAAAATGAACAAACATTGGAATGCCTAGTGGAAAAACACTTTATAGCACATTTTTCAGACCACAAAAGTGTTCTTTTGAGCAGGGCATCTCCCCTGGAAAGTCTCTGTTCTAGACCAAAGAATTTTCTCTAAATACTGTATTTGAAGTTTTTTGTCTAAGGTAGAAGATGGATGAGAATGAGGATGATGAAAATAGTAACAATGTATGTGAGACAAAGCTATACATTATATAGACTTATGAGTGTGATTCAGTGTGTTGATTGTCACCTGTATAGCATATGACCAGGCTTTCCGAGGAACCACCTGTCCCTGTTGTTTCTGCCTGCCCCATCAGGTCTATTGGGGAGGACATGCTCTGGATACCTTCAATCCAATAATACCACCCTGTTGGACCCAGAAGTCACACCTTCTCTATGACAGCACCTGCCCTGTGGAACAGCATTCCCCACCTGGAGATTCAGATGACCCTGACCATGTTAACCTTTGATAAGGCTCTAAAGACCTGGCTTTTTTCCAGGTATTTGGGCCAGATAGTTAGGTGAGCTCTGCTGTTGATGTGTTTTTTCGCTTTGAGACATATTATATACTTTAGATCATGGGATCATGGTGTTTTAAACCAGGTATTCTGTTGGGAGTCACTGTTGTAAGATGGTTAGCCAAAATAATTGTTTAAAAATAGAAATAAAATATATGAAGTGTTACTTTGGAACACAGCAATTCACTCATATTTAACCTATTTACAAAATGCTAAGTACTCCAGTAGAAGATGTTAGCAATCCAATAATATCAAACAATGCAGTTATTTAACATCAGAGCATTTTCTTTCAAGAAAACAAACAACTCCTGCATTTGGTATAATTTTAGGATCTTTAATGATGCAATTACTAGGCTATTACACTGATAGCAATTTTATAGTGCTATTAGAGATTCTGTAGTTTTGGATAATATATAATAATCTAAGTTTGCAATGTAGCATGTGTTGAGAATTTGATTATTATCATTATTTACCATGTGCATTCATGGAAATAAATGCACGGGTGTTTTTTATAGTACATTTTACATGTTTGTCTTTGTTATAGTTGTTATAATGACTCAAATTTGAAATGTCAGTTGACTGTAGGAATTTTTTTGTTACTTTTTTGTGAGCTTAATAATTAATATTCTTGTCAGTAAGAATTCTTGTCAGTAAGAATTAAATTACTGCTGACTTGCTAACTGGTGTTGTTCCGGTATATGGTTCAGTAAAAACGTATTTGGTGTTGGACATTGTAGTGTTAACCCCATTGAATATTTTATGGCTTGTTAATTGGAAGAATGTAGCTGACAAAAATGTCTCTGTTCCTACAGTCCGTAATATATTAATTTGGTTGGTCATTTTCATTATCTTCCCTTGTCATCCTTATTCATGGATTTCTGTGGAAGGGTATAAGCTAGCATTGTGCCTGGCAACTGTTACCTAGTGACAGCTTCAGCTGTAATAGCCATTGGCTGTGCTTTTGACTGGGACTGAAGGACTGAGTCACCTTCCTGATGGTGAGTTTTTCTGCATCAGCTAATGATGAAGAGGAGGGGGCAGACTTAGGTGAAAACTGTAATATCACAAGGAAACATGTAAAGAATAGAAAGAGCACTCTTTCAGCAAACAGGATAGCATCTATACCTCATTTTGAGACAAAAGCTAGTGTATTATCAAATACACTTTCTTATTGCTTCGGGAAGAGAATGCAATCAATATTAATTTTATAGTAGTTTGGACTGCTTACGGAAGCATATCACAGTCAACATGTTATGGATGTCATTAAAAATAAGGATTTTCAGCACTTCGTGGTGATAAGGAACATGAGGCGTGAAACTTAGAAAAGGATGTCTTCTATTCCATTGCTGCAGCAGGAGCAGGGAAAATACTTATTCTCCCTCTCATGAAAGGAATTCCACACCATGGACTATTAAATAGCACAAGTGTGATTCCAGGACTTTAAAAAGGAAAAGGGGAAAAAAAGAGCCCTTCACCTGAGCTTTAATATAAAATTGAAGTGACTTTGGATTTTTATTTTTTTAAGACTGGATGATTTGCATTTCTTTGGATCCTTAATTAAAAATGCATTTGATTTGTGTAGAGATAGATTAGAAAGTAAGACTGCTGCATGTATCGAATGCCTGCTTATTAGTGAGTATTGAAAGAACTTTTGTAACCCATGGATGTGTCATTATTGCAAATGTAATGAATAGGTTAATATTTTGCCACATCATACAAGCCTTTGGAAGCAGATGGTTATTTTAATTACTAAAGAAAATACATACACAGCATCTGAAAAAATGAATCCAGAAAATAAATGGAATAATACTGTACCATGACAGCTTTTCTTGTTAAATCAACATTTCATTAGCTTCTCAGAAAAATGTAGATGAGAGTTAATGATAGCATTGTGTTGAGCATATGAAAAAAAATATGGAGATTGCTATAGAGGTGAGAAGTGACTGGGACAGAGCTATGAACTTCACTTTAATGATCCTATGTTGTTGGAGTTGTAGCCTAATTTCAGAAGTCAATGATTTCACTTTGTTTTTCCTGACATTAAATGCAAGACAGTTTTGTGTTCTGTGAGAAGCTTGGATTATCTTGTTGACATTTTGACATTAAGGTCGGCAACGTGTTTCAAACTGAATTAGCTGTTGAAGCGCTAATACTATGCCAGTGTGTGCCTTTTCTTTATTTTATTTTATCTTCTTAACTAAACAGAGAAGATCTAGTTCATCAAAGGGGTGACATGAGTCTCCATATATCAGTTACTACTTTAACTATATTTCTTAACACATCACCAAAGACTAATGAAGCTAGTTTGCATTCATGTGTTCGAACAATATCCATACAAATGCAGAATTGATTAAGATGATACAAGGAATGCTATGATCTGAAAGCCAAAAGATACCATATACCAGAATAAACATTTTACGGGATTTCTTAGTCACATTGTTCTTAAACAATACTGTTATTTGGTTTAAAAAATAACATATGGAACATTTTTAACATGGCTTTGTTCTTTTAAATTCTTCCCTTCCCCAGGAAAATTACTTTCAGAATTTTTAACTGCAATTTTGTGTATTTCTTTTCTTCCCACCCTGCTATTTTTGTATTTCTGCCTTTCAAAAGTGTAGTTTGAATGATTGGCTTTGTTTAAAAGTGCCTTGTACTTTGCTGAGAAAGGAAAGAGTACAAGAAGAAGCTGGATAGTGGCCTTTCTGCCTGCTTTCTTGATTTCAGTGCTGATTATTCAGAAGCAATGTTAATATTTACATGGAGAAACTGAAGCACAGAAAAAGATTAGCAGGTGAACAATGGATCGCTAGTAACTGGAATTCCGACTATATTGTCAAATAATACAAACTATGAACCAGTTCACATGGACTGAATGGAAGAATCTGAATATGAATGATAGTAATGTGAATGTATCTGAGCATCTATCCTGCCCTTTTGGATTTGGACATTATAACACCATTGACATTTGCATCCTTGAGACTATTGTTATTATCTTACTAACATTTTTAATTATTACTGGTAACTTAACAGTACTTTTTGTCATTCACTGTGCTCCACTTTTGCATCATTATACCACCAGCTACTTTATTCAGACTATGGCATATGCTGATCTTTTTGTTGGGATTAGTTGCTTAATTCCTACTTTGTCATTGCTTCACTATTCTGTAGGTGTTCATGAGTCCTTAACTTGTCAAATTTTTGTGTATGTCATTTCTGTATTGAAAAGTGTTTCTATGGCCTGCCTTGCTTTCATTAGTGTGGATCGCTACCTTGCCATCACAAAACCACTCTCCTATAACCAGTTGGTCACCCCCTGTCGATTGAGGATCTGCATTATTTTGATTTGGCTATACTCGGGTGTTATCTTCCTGCCTTCCTATTTTGGTTGGGGAAAGCCAGGTTATCATGGAGACGTTTTTGAATGGTGTGCAGCTTCTTGGCTCACCAATGCCTATTTTACTGGATTTATTGTGTGCTTACTCTATGCTCCAGCTGCCTTTATAATCTGTTTTACATATTTCCACATATTTAAAATTTGCCGGCAGCACACCAAAGAGATAAATGACAGGAGAGCTCAGTTTCCTAGTCATGAAGTAGATACTGCTGCAGAAACTGGACATAGCCCAGATAGCCGCTATGCTATGGTTTTATTTCGTATAACCAGTGTGTTTTATGTGCTCTGGCTTCCCTACATTATATATTTCATGCTAGAGAGCACTAAGGTGCTGGAAAATCCATCACTCTCTTTTGTAACAACCTGGCTTGCTATTAGCAATAGTTTTTGTAACTGTGTAATATATAGTCTGTCAAATAGTGTTTTTAGGTTGGGACTGTGGAGATTGTCAGAGACAATATGTTCAGCTTGTATATGTAAAAAAGACAGCATGGTTCGAGAGCCCGTTCCTAGAAAACGGGCTAACTCTTGTTCGATTTAAAGGAAAAAAATAGGCAGTCATATACAATCTGATATACAGACTTTGTAATATTTGTATGTTGCCAGCTTAAAATTTCAAGAAGAAATACTCATTGTAAACACGAATTATATTTTGCAAGAGTAAGAAAACATTGCTGGAATGGTCATAAGTGGGGGGACTACGTTGGAAATGGAAGCCAAGCTTCCAGCAGACTGAACTTAAACCCAGACTAGCTTTAATAACAAAATTGTCACTTATGAATATGTACAAAACTGTGGTGGTAATATAAGTACTGTATGTTATGTTAAAATGCTTATTTGTGGAGGAATACATTTTATTTTTTTCTAATGTAATATATAAAGATGAACTAATTTTCTTTTGTTCTTTTGGAGTCTGTGACCGAATTGTTCGGACACATTTTTGCTGTTCAGTGCAGAGCATGCATTTGGCATGTATATGAAACTGTTTTAAAATGTACATTTTGTATTCTGTATCATGTGGTTTTCCTAAACTATTATTAAATTATTGTTTAACCTGGAATAAATAATTTTTAAATTGACTGTAAAGACCTTTTTGTTTTTCTGAAAAAATCCTATTCAGGTTCTAAAAGCATTAATGCCAAATGCAAGTCAAAGTACTTTGTTATGTAATAGTATGCAAATTCTGAAATTCAGGTAAAAGGAATTTATATCTAAATTTCTGTAATTAATGTAAGGACATTAAAATATTGGACAGGAACCAACTCAAATGTAGCAATGTGTTTTGATTTCTACAGAACAATTGAAAACACATAATCCCATTTAGTTTCATTAAAACCAGTGTGATTTATATAGCTTAGTTTTATATAGGGATTGCTCCAAAAATATCAGTAAATCATATTAAAAATCTTAGCTCAAGCTGTTATTGAGTTTTTACATGTGGGTCACATTTTTAATGTCAATATTGTAATTTATTATTTCATGACAGTCCATACTGTGAAAATCTTTCTGTAACCTTTTGCAGTAAATATATATTTAGAATAGAATAACAGAGTTGGAAGGGACCTTGGAGGTCTTCTAGTCCAACCCCCTGCTCAGGCGGGAAACCCTATACCATTTCAGACAAATGGTTGTCCAATCTCCTTAAAAACTTTCAGTGTTGGAGCATTCACAACATTGGGAGGCAAGTTGTTCCACTGGTTAATTGTCAGGAAATTTCTTCTTATTGCTAGGTTGCTTCTCTCCTTGATTAGTTTCCATCCATTGCTTCTTGTCCTGCCCTCAGATGCTTTGGAAAACAGCTTGACTCCCTCTTCTTTGTGGCAGCCCCTGAGATATTGGAACACGGCTATCATGTCACCCCTAGTCCTTCTTTTCATTAAACTAGACATACCCAATTCCAGCAACCGTTCTTTATATGTTTTAGCCTCCAGTCCCCTAATCATCTTTGTTGCTCTTCTCTGAACTCTTTCTAGAGTCTCAACATCTTTTTTACATCATGGTGACAAAAACTGGATGCAGTATTCCAAGTGTGGCCTAACCAAGGCATTATAAAGTGGTATTAATACTTCACGTGATCTTGATTCTATCCCTTTGTTAATGCAGCCAAGATCTGTGTTGGCTTTTTTGGTAGCTGCAGCACACTGCTGGCTCATATTTAAGTGATTGTCCACTAGGACTCCAAGATCCCTCTCACAGCTACTACTATTGAGCGAGGTACCACCCATACTGTACCTTACTTTTTTCACCATTGAATTTTATTTTGTTAGATAGCGTCCAATGTTCAAGTCTGTCATGATCCTGTATCTTAAGCCTATCTTCTGGAGTGTTGGCTCCATCTGTCCCCTCATCCAAATCATTGATGAAGATGTTGAAGAGTAGTGGGCCTAAAACAGAGTTTTGGGATACCCCACTGCATACTTCCTCCATATAGATGCAGTTCCATTGAGGACTACATGTTGAGTGCAGTTGGTCAGCCAGTTACAAATCCATCTGGTGGTGATGCTGTCTAACCCACATTTTTCTATCTTATCAAGTAGTAGGTTGTGGTCTACTTTATCAAATGCCTTACTGAAGTCCAAGTAAATTATATCCACAGCATTCCTCTGCTCCATTAATTTTGTCACTTGGTCAAAGAATGCAATAAGATTTGTCTGGCATGATCTGTTTTTGACAAACCCATGTTGGCTTTTAGTAATGACTTTGTTTGTCTCTAGATGTTTGCTGAGTCATTGTTTGATTATCTTTTCCAGAATCTTCCCAGGTATTGAGATCAGGCTGATAAGGTGTGTAGTTTTCTGGATCTATTTGTGCTCAGTTGTGCTAATAGTAAAAAAGAAAAGCATTTGGTATATTTTCAAAATTGGTTTCTTAGTTTATTCAAGTTTCAGAACTCAATATTTCTGAGAGATCTAGAGCAAAGTCTGATATGTACTGAATAAAGGTCTTCATTTTGGTATATATTCAATAATTTTACAGGTTATTTAGAATGAAAATGCATCTATGAATGAAATTAGTTGTCTCAAAGAAATTGGGAGAGAGAATTTGTTCCTACCGGAGACAACTTAAACTCTCAATATCTTTTTGACAAGGGTTTTCCTATTGCCAAAAGGGATTCATAGAGTGGAAATAGTATTCATGGGTTTGAATTTATTCAAGATACTTGCTGTATTTAAACTTCAAGTCTAAAAAATGGGCAAGTGATGTTTTACTTTAGCTTATCTTTGTGGTTTTTTATTATAAATTTTATTGGTTTTCTAATGTTACAACTACATAATCGAAAAGCAATGTGGCGACTGAGTTACAATAATCCAATTACATACAAATAAGATTGGTACAAATCTCAACCTAATACAGTAAATATTTCCTCTCTTTTCCTCTTAATATACAGTGTTTCATATTTGAATTAAAACAATTTTTATTCTAATAATCACATAGAAGCAACTTTCTTGCATTTTTTCAATAGTTTTTAGTTTATATATATATATTATTTATATTAACACTCAATCTTTTTGACAATCAATAACCTAATGACTTTTTCCCAATTTTGATTTACCATTAACATTTAGATTTAATGTTTAATATTGTTCATTTCCAAATTATAAATGACCCCAATTCCCTTTATCACAATTCCTCACGAAATCTGATGTTCAGGATATACGTCTTATCTATTTACGTTCTTGCCATTTACATCAAGTATAATATTTTTATTTTCTAATGATTTCCAAATATCTTAAATTAGTAACCAAAATTTCTTTTATTTCAATGTTTAATACTTCATCTCTCCTCCTGTTTGTATCTACTATCTTGTATTTAAGCTAGTAATTTTTTTTCTTAATGCTACATAAAAACACATTTATTATATTCTTCAATTTTCTTTAGCTTATATATATCTTAATCACCTTTACATAACCATTATGCACAAATCAATATTCAAATTTAATTATCAATATTTATACTTCTAAATTTTAAATGGCTAAAATTTTCTTTCTCAGTTCATATTCAAAGTATGCATCTTAGCTATTTGGGTCTATTCCATTTTAATTCTCATAAGTAGGCCTAATGACCCCAATTCCCTTTATCACAATTCTTCACAAAATCTGATGTTCAGAATACAGGTCTTATCTATTTACGTTCTTGCCATTTACACCAACAAATTAATAATACAGTATATAATATTCTTATTTTCTAGTAATTTCCAAATATCTTAAATTAGTAACCAAAATTTCTTTTATTTCAACGTTTAATACTTCCTCTCTCCTCCTCTTTGTATCTACTATCTTGTATTTAAGCTAATGATTTTTATTCTTAATGCTACATAAAAACACATTTATTACATTCTTCAATTTTTTTAGCTTATATATATATCTAATCACCTTTACATGACCATTATTGACAAATCAGTATTCAAATTTAATTATCAATACTTATACTTCTAAATTTTAAATGGCTAAAATTTCCTTTATCTCAGTTCATATTCAAAGTACACATCTAATCTATTTAAGTCTATTCCATTTTAATTCTCATAAGTAAACCGAAATCCCATTCTTCTTCAGTCTTATTGTAGCTTTTTTTCATTGCCAAATCGTCTTCCATGGCTGTGGTTTTGAGTCATCAAACAGATATCCTTGTATTGTTATATTTTTTATTTGACATTGAAGATACCATCCAGTTGCCATTTTTTTGAGAGGACTAGCCGTTCTAGGAGGTCGACTCTTTGTTTTTCCATCTTGACGTGGTTGTCTTGAACTGTTTGTCTTCTTTTCCATCTGTTCTTCTTGAACCTCAGGTTCCTTCTGGTTTATTTAGAAAATCTTTTCTTTTTCCCATATTATCTGTTTCTTTTCTGAATTTTCCTTTATCTGTGTATGTTGAGCAATTAAGTCTTCTGTCGTAGTATTTAATTGTTCTACCTTTTCTGTTGCATTCTGTATAGGTAATTCTTTAGTTGTGATTAAAGTTTGAGTTTGCAAGTCCAGGCTGCCTTCTTGTTTTTTTTCTATAGCCTCTTATTTCTTCACCAGCTATAATAAGAGTTTGAAGGAATTATTTCAACATGTAAAGAATTTGCTCCTGATCCTCCTCCATCAGAAAAGTCTGTTCCTGATTTTCTTCCATGATAGTGTGCTAGACTAGAGGTTTTACAGTCAGGGATTTCAAAAAGAAAGTTTTTTTTCCACTGATTTAGGAGCACAGCTGAGCTTCTAATGTTTCAAGGTTGCAGGTGTCTTATCTATTTTCTGGGCTGTCAGCCAAGTCTCTTTTAGACAATAACAGATTGAAAAATCAAGTTTAGCCACAAGATGTCGCTCCTACCATTAGAAGCTGTCCTTTGAGCCCCAAAGTTATTTTAATCTTTTCAGTTTTGCTTTTGTTTTATAAAGGAAAAACCCCGATCTTCAGTGAAAATAAAAATAGAAAATAAAGAATAGGAAGTCTTTTAGTCCACAAATTTTAAGAAATAAAATTCCGATTGGGATCCAATTAAATTTTTTTCAACATTTTAAAACTCCCCTGAGTAGTCGATTGCCGCTTTTTCTAGAGGGAGGGCTGAAATCCCCCTTCCCTCTCCACAGGGGGGAAAGTACTTAAGCAGCTTATGCAGGTACAAAAGATAATTAGGATTTAAGAGAGGTAGATTTCACCCAGTCTTTTCTGCACTGCTTTAAAGTTGCCTGATGGAAAGTGTGACTTCGGCTGTCTGCAGTCTAGTGACAAGCCATATTACTATGGCCGGTCTTTCGTTCGCCGGTTTGGAGGGTTGCGCCGGCTCTAGCGAGAGAGCTACCACTCTCCCATGATCTAGCGAAGGTCCCTCCTTGCTGGTTGCCCCTATAGGGCAACTTTCGACCCTTTTCAGGGCCCCCCAGCGATGAAGACTGAGCTCATCTTCCAGGTGTCCATGGCGGCCACGTGGCAAACCGGAAGCCTATCTTTGTGATTTTTATTAATTGGGAATTGTCTGGAGACTAATTAAGTTTTCACTAGGGTGCAATGGCTTCATGTGCATTTTAGGTTTAGGTATAAACATGAGATGCCTAGAATCTCCAGGTAGAATTATATAGAAACTCCCATCCCCACCCAGTATGTGAGATTAATTTGGAATATACTACAGTCAAATTATTAAAAGTGTTAATTGTTATATTAGAACCTTAATGAAAAAGTAATATTTTTCTTAACTTTTTAGTACCTTCACATACAACCAAATGTTGGAAAGGAATTATGTAGAGTTTTAGAACTCTTGTCAGTCTGTGTGCACATCAGCAGGATAACTTCCCCAAAGAGAAGAAAGCAGCATCAAATTTGGCACTCTAGAGGGCTCAGCAGGAGGAGGATCAGATTTGAGAATGGGCGAGTTCCAGCTGAAAGCAGTGGGGGGGGGGGAAACCCAGAAAAAGAGAATCCCCTGTTTCATTCCAGGCAGCAGTTTGAAATATGGCTAAGTGTCCCATTCTTAAGCCCTCTCCAGTCACATGACCAAAGTGGAGCTGCTGTTGAAAGATTAGAAAGAATCAGTTAAGACATTCCCTGTAGGGTTTCTCTTTAACACCATTTCTACATGATCCCCTTGTTGAGGCATTCATTGAAAAGAGGTTCTTGATCAAGTGTCTTCAGCTGTTTGTGCCATCATTGCTTTAATTTATGTTTACTGTTCAGTTTTGTTTCTCTTTATTCTTTCTAATCCAACAAAATGTTGGAAAGAAAAGCTCAGGACTTTGTCTTTCAGCTGGATATATCTTTTAAAACTGAAAGCACAGAACTAAATTTGGTCTGGAAGAGGAAGCCTGTAAATGGGATCGATCTAACCAGGCATTACAGAGAAAAATACTCCAGAGGAAAATCCACCAGTGCATCCCTACGAAGGAAGTGTTATGTTGCTTGCTATTTCACACAGCTGCAACATAAAGGGGGAGAGCAGAGACACATCATGCGCCCTCCCCCTCCTCCCCCTCCCCTTATTTAACAGGTTAATTCTTTATCCGAAGGAAAATGCAGTAGTCAGCCTTCTATGGCTACAGATGGAAAAGAAAGAAATCTTGAAACCATGTTTTGCAGGCTTTGCTTATTTATGCATTAACCCTAGAAAATGATGGAAATTGTTCAACACTGGCAGGATAATTAGTAACAAATTGAATGTCTTAATTCTACAGCATGTGAGATGTAGCCTCCACCGGCGGGTTATCAATGCCTCCTTGCTCAGTTTAGACTAAGATCAAACTTTGGCCACGCCTCCTTGGGCTGTCCTTCCCCAGTTTGTTCTTAGTCTCGGCTCAGTTAGGACACACTTTGATACTCCTCCGATAGGCAATTAGGTTTAGGCTTTAGCTTCAGTAGAGAGGTTTTATTTCATTATTTACTTTGTTTTCTTTCCTTTGGCTGTTTATTATTAATTTTAAAAAATTAGACTGATTGTGATTTTGTAGTTTTTGTGGGGGATTCCCGGCAAGGAGGCCTCACTGAGGACCTCACCTTCTCCGTTTGGACCTCCGATCGGTCGCCTTCGTGCGCTGCGACGGGGGTTTTCCCCGAACGCTCCAGCCGTTTTTCATCTTGGGCTGGCTGCAGGCTCCGTGAGGGAAAGTTCCCTCAGCGTGGGAGGCGCTCGCCTAGGCCGGCGTCGCTGGGGGGGGCGTTTTTTTTGCCCCGAGAGCTTGCAAGCCTCCGTTTTCGCCGTTCGGAGCCTTGCCGTGGCGTTAGCCTTTCTCCGCCGCCTTTTCGCCTCGCCATTTCGATCCGGCGCGCTGAAAGGGAATCCTCGGGCGCCAACGCGCCGATCGTCAAAGGAGAAGGCCGCAAACGGGATCTCCTCTCCTCGCAGCCTCGAGGCTCCAAGAAAAGGCAGGAGCTGGCCGTTTTGGCAAAACGCAAGTTTGTTTTGGCTTGTTCTGAAAGGGGGTGAAGGCTGGGTGGCAGAGGCCGTAGGTGCCCTGGTTCGCCTCACATTCCTCTCAGGTCGCCATTAGGGCGGCCACGAGGCCTGCGGCCGCCATTTTGTCTTTAGGCTTGGTGCGGCCGCCATTTTGTTGAGGCCTTCTCTCCGGCTGAGGCTGGGCCTATTAATACAAGCCATAGCCTACTGTGTTAAGCTCTCACGGGGGTGTTACACTGTCAGTCAAATCCTTGTCTGGGACATTTTCCGGTATAGGGGAGCTCCTTATTCCTCACTCCTGGTATAATTACAACATTAATCCTGGTATTTCGTTGGGAGCTTTTCATTCCACCTGTTCACATTAGCTCGTGGCGCTGTGCCTGCAGGGCCTGGACAGGCAGTTTTACTAAACTGTCTGGCTATTTGCCATTGTGGTTGTCTTAGGGCGCGGGAAAGTTTCCCTCCCGGACAACTTGATCTGCGTGTTTACCCCCACTGCAGGGCCTCTCCTATCTGGAAGACCCGGCTCACAATGGCAGATAGTGTTTCTCCTCAGACTTTGCAGGGTTCAAGTGCCCCCCCCGCTCAATCAAAGCGCAGATCATCTGAGGTAGGCGCGGGGGGAAAGAAGAAAGCAAAAACCAAACATCTGTCTACAGAACCCTCCAAGGCTGCTGAACGAGAGGCCTCGAGGAGACATCTGGCATTGGAGAAAGAATTCTCCAGAGCACAAAGACTCAGGTCCAGTGAGGCTGACATGGTTCCCCCTGCCTCTCTGGGCACTTCGCCATTTGAGATTCCGCCAGTACCTTCCTATCAAGCCCCTTTGGCTTGGTCTCCTCAAGGGGGAACTGAACAGGTCGGTCTCCCTTCTCCCCATCCAGGTGTACCTATTCATCCTTCGGGTCCTTCAGTTCCTGCTGCCCCGAACACCCCTCAGCCCACTGAGGCCTCTAATTTAGGAGTTGCCCACACTGATCAAGCCTTCTGGGCTCAACAGTTTAATTCATTTATGTAGCAGGCCTTCACACAGTTCATAGCCTCTTCCATGGCTCAGGGGTCTGTCCAAGCTCCATCCGCCTCACCTCCAACCTTACCAGCAGGGCGCACTGAGGGTCCACAGGTCACGGGCTCTTGTATTTCAGAGACCTCCTCTCACCTGGGGGAGGCAGAGTCGGTTGACTTGGACGTTCCTGACCTGCCCATGTCTGAGGATGAGGAGGGGTCTTCGGATCCGGCTCCAAAGGCCGGTCTCTTCGACCCGTCTCTCTTTAAGTCCCTTTTACTCAAGGCCTGTGCTACGGCCAATTTGGTCACGGAGCAGGAACCTGAACCTTCGACGTCGACTCCACAGGAGTCAAACCCCTTATTTGTGGTGAAGGTGGCGGAGGAGAAACATATTCCTTGTCCGGCAGTGTTCCAGGACACGGTGGAGGAACAATGGGCATCACTGGCCACTTCCACCAATCCCAGCAGCACTGAGAGGAAGCTCTTTAATGTTTCCCCAAAATTTTCTTCCCTCCTTGAGGTTCCCAAGGTAGACGCCCCGTTGACGTCTTTATATTCCACGTCCACAGTACCGGGAGACATGGCAGAGAACCTCAAGGCGGAGGATAAAAGGTTCGAGTTTTCTCTCCGCAGAGCTCATCAGGCCTCTGCCTGGGCGATCAAGGCGGCGACTTCTTCATCCTTCTTTGCGAGGACCT
>NW_015386370.1:183737-208885 GCF_001527695.2 Protobothrops mucrosquamatus | reverse complement strand
CGGATCCGCAGTGGCTTCAGTTAGCCGCTTGGCACTTGAGCGGGAGAATTTAGCCAGGCAGTCATTTTCCCCGGACGTCATAGCGGTAATTCAGGCCTCTAGACGTCCTTCGACTAACAGAATTTATGACGCCACATGGAGGCATTTCTGCACTTGGTGCGCCTCCCGGAGGTTGGATCCGTTGACAGTATCCATTCCTTAGATTTCCTCTTAGAGGGCCTGAACAAAGGCCTGGCCTATAACACTATTCGTAGACAAATTGCTGCCTTGTCCTCAATTCTCACTTGTGAGAATCATACGCAACTGTCACATCACCCGACAGTCAGGGCTTTCCTTAAGGGAGCTGTTCACACTGCTCCTCCCGTAGTGCATAGATACCCCACGTGGGATTTACCAAAAGTATTGCAGGTTCTCACGGGGCCACCATTTGAACCTATCAGGTCTTGTTCTTTGCACTTCCTTTCTTTGAAAGTCGCCTTTTTGATCGCCATTACTTCGGCAAGGCGTATCTCTGAGCTGGCTGCGCTTTCAGTCAGAGGTGACCTCTGTACCTTTCTGGATGACAGGGTGGTCCTCCGGTTGGACCCATCCTTCATCCCGAAGGTCAACACTTGGTTTCACAGGTCTCAGGACCTAGTTCTTCCAAATTTTTGTCCTCGACCATCCCATCGTCTGGAAAGGCTGTGGCACACGTTGGACGTATGACGGGCCATGCATCACTACGTAAAGCGTACAGAACCTTTTCGCAGAACTGAGGCTCTGTTTGTGTCTTTCCATCCTTCTTCCAAAGGTCTGAAGGTATCATCTTCGACCATTGGAAGATGGATCAGGGCATGCATTTCTTATGCATACAAGTCTCAGTCTCTTCAGGTTCCGGCGAATGTCACAGCTCATTCCACACGTAGTGCAGCCACGACTGCGGCTTATTCTGCACAGGCTTCGGTAGAAGAGATTTGTCGAGCAGCCACCTGGTCTTCTCCCTCTTCCTTTATAAGACATTACAAACTTGATCAGTTTGCGGCAGCTGATGCGGCCTTTGGCAGGAGGGTCTTGCAGAGGGTGGCGGCGGCTCGTGACTCACAGACCTAGATTTCCCTCCCATTGGGGGACATGGGGGCTTGGGTATGTCCCATCGGTGGAGGCTACATCTCACATGCTGTAGAATGGGCGTTGTCTTACCTGAACGCCATTTCTCAGCATGTAGATGTAGCCTCCACACCCGCCCGTGTTGGTGGGTCTAGGCTGTATTTTCAGGAGGAGTGTTGTGTCAAATCAAGTGTGCTTCGCCTCNCACAGCTCATTCCACACGTAGTGCAGCCACGACTGCGGCTTATTCTGCACAGGCTTCGGTAGAAGAGATTTGTCGGGCAGCCACCTGGTCTTCTCCCTCTTCCTTTATAAGACATTACAAACTTGACCAGTTTGCGGCAGCTGATGCGGCCTTTGGCAGGAGAGTCTTGCAGAGGGTGGTGGCGGCTCGTGACTCACAGTCCTAGACTTCCCTCCCATTGGGGGACATGGGGGCTTGGGTATGTCCCACCGGTGGAGGCTACATCTCACATGCTGTAGAATGGGCGTTGTCTTACCTGAACGCCATTTCTCAGCATGTAGATGTAGCCTCCACACCCGCCCGTGTAGGTGTGTCTAGGCTGTATTTTTCAGGAGGAGTGTTGTGTCAAATCAAGTGTGCTTCGCCTCGTCAATCAACAAACTGGGGAAGGACAGCCCAAGGAGGCGTGGCCAAAGTTTGATCTTAGTCTAAACTGAGCAAGGAGGCATTGATAACCCGCCGGTGGAGGCTACATCTACATGCTGAGAAATGGCGTTCAGGTAAGACAACGCCCATTCTTAATACGTTATTTTATGAAAATAGAGTTGCTCTATAAAAGAACATAACTATATACTGCAGATAAGCTTCATTTAAATAATTTATATTAACAAAATAGATTAAAATGTGATATGTTCTATAGAATTATCATTAAATATCACCTTTTCTATAAGCTAGAACTTTGTCATATCAGTTCTGTTCAGAATGATAAGCACAGATTGCTAGTATAAGACTTGAAAAATCTATACAAGAAACTGTAATAAAGTTTCTAGTTGCCAGTTTCTATTACTGATGCCTTCAGAATGAGAGAGGAAATAGTAGCTAACAACCTCCGTTGTGTATACTACAGCATTTCTTCCAACTACCACTTGAGGCTATCAGAGAGAAAGAAATCAGCAGACCTTTATTGTGCTCCATTATCTACTAAATTACTACCTGCTGCACTTTTAGCTATTTTTTTCCTCTTTTCTTTTTCCTCACAATTACTAATCTGTAAGCCTGTGGGCAGGAATTACCTTCTTTCTGATCTTTGCAAGGTAGCCCGGGAACTCTTTGGGTTGAAGACTAGGATAGGATAAAAATGCTTTTGCTGTTATAAATTCCCAATATATTATTTTTTAAAAAAATAATAATTAAATATTGTGGGCAAATATTACCACTATTCCACAGTTGTTGAATGGCTTAAATTATAGTCACAAGAAAACAGGAGTGTAAGAAGGAAGCTTCATTAATTACATAAATGTTCTAAAATATTGAGGCTTAAATTTTTATCAATAAGCAACTTGTTCCTGCTTGAAAAATGATGTATCTTGAAAAGGGTATAAGGGGTTAAAAGGGTAAACTAATGGACATCTTTTTAGAAATTGTATTGTACTTCCAGTTAAGTAAGTATAGGATTGCAGTCTTATTCACCAGGCAAGAAGTATTTTGAGGGAAAAAGAAGAGGAAAGATATAAGACTGAAATTTTCTGGAGAAGCTTTTGAAGAATATCTCCAAATTTCTTAACATAATTAAGGTTTGGGAGTTATTTAGAGAGAAATAACACCTTGTATACACTGTGTTTTCCCGAAAATAAGACCCAGTCTTATATTTTTTTTGCATCCAAAAGAGGCAGTAGGTCTTATTTTCCAGGGATGACTTATTTTTTTCCTGACACCTGCCTTGTCTCGCAGCAGTGGCACTGAAAGACCCGTCCAGGTGGCCACTGGCCCACTTCTGCGGCCACTTGCGGCAGGAGGCCCCGTGCCACCACCATGAGGTGAGGAAGGTGGGGGAGAGGGTGGAGCTGCCCCAAGAACCCAGTAGACGCCCAAACACTTTTTGCCCAGAGGGAGACTAGAAGCTTTGTCTGCTTGCAAATGGGGCACTTAGAAACCGAGAGATTGACTCCATCTCCAAGCATCCCATTTGCAAGCAGACAAAGCTTCCATTGGTCTCCGTCATTTCTCTCTCCAGGTGAAAATTGTTTGGGTGCCTATAGGGCATTTGGAAACAGCGCTCCATTTTTAAATACCCCATAGGCACCCAAACACTTTTCGCCCAGACAGAGAAATAACAGAGACTGGAAGCTTCATCTGCTTGCAAACAGGGCACTTGGAGATGGAGTGAATTGCACGGTTTCTAAGTGCCCCATTCGCAAGCAGACGTAGCTTCCGGTCTCCCTCTGGGCGAAAAGCACGTGGCACATCTAGGTCGCCTGCCTACCCCCCCGCCTCTGCCTCTGTGCTTGGAGTTACCTGTGCTGCAGCAAGGGGCCAGCAGGCTGTGGCTGCTGCTAGACACCATTGGCCCCCACGCGCTCATTGCCGCAGATGAAGCTTCCAGTCTGTCATTTCTCTGTCCGGGCGAAAAGTGTTTGGGTGCCTGCTTGCAAATGGGGTACTTGGGAACGGGACTAATGGCTCTGTTCCTAAGCGCCCCATTTTCAAGCAGACAAAGCTTCCAGTCTCTGTCATTTGTTTGTCTGGGCAAAAAGTGTTTGGGTGCCTGTGGGATATTTGGAAACGGAGCGCTCTGTTTCCAAACACCCCATAGGCGCCCAAACACTTTTCACCCAGAGAAATGACGGAGACCAATGGAAGCTTTGTCTGCTTGCAAATGGGGCGCTTGGAGATGGAGCGAATTCTTGGGAGTTAGCATTGCTGGCATCTCTTTCACCTGAGCCCCTCGTGCTGGGTAACTGTTGTCACCCAAGAACTGTTTTAAGGTTAGGGAATCTTTGGGGGGATAGCCAGCTAGCACCCCGACATGCCCCCCATGCCCCCACTTCAACAGCAGAAGCCGCACCTCCCCAAAGCCCCTGCAATTACCTATCGACAATCGCATGCTGCTCCGAGGAGGAACGCTGGAGGAAAATGTGCGGAGGTGGGAGGCTCAAGGAGAAGGACACGTGGCCAAGGGTAGGAGGTAAAAGATCCTAGACCCGCCACTGATCAGGTGTAGCAAACCTCATGCAGCTCCAGCTGAATCTCCACCCTAAATCTGTGTGGGGCTGCCTGCCACCTCCAAGGCCGCCGCCGATCAACTGGAGCAGCGCGCGCCAATCCTGGGCTCAGCAGAGTCCCAGCGATATCTCAGGCAGTTCCAGCTGACTCTCCCAGAGGCCTGTGCAGCGCTGCCACCACTTTACCTCATCCACTTTTACACTTTTTTTACACTTTTTTTACAGTGCTTTTCAACCCGTCGTATGCGTACCACCTGCCAGGTGCCAACGTACCACCAGTGGTATGCGTACCACCGGCTGAAAAGCCCTGTTCTATATCACATGGAGGAGGAGCTTGAGGGAGGTTGGAGTTATGAAGCATTTCATCCAGCCTACTGTGAGTCAGGTCCCTCCTTTTGGCCATGAGTCTCTGGGCCTCTACAGGTATTTGTCAAGCAAAACAGATAGCAGATAGGTGTTGGGTGTTGTAGTTTTTCCTGGTTAAGAGAATGTTAGAATATTGACTTCATGAATACTTTCCATCTGGTTGATTTTTGCACAAAAAACAGCATGTATGAATAAGAAAAAATATAGAAAAATATATCATACTTTGTGGAATGCATAGTCTTTTACCCTATTTCCTTTTCAAAAAGAGTATGCATTCAACAAAGCATGATGGTTGCTTTGAACACTTCCTCCATGGCCTTTTTTAGATGAGGTCCTACATACCAAGTATGATGCTAATGATGTAACACAGGTTGCCCCATCTAGCTGTCAGAGTTTGGGTCACCAGCATCTTGCCTTCTTGCATTCTGATACTTGTTTCAGTTATTCCTCTGGCTTTACAGCATGGAAAGACAGCTTAGATGTTTTTCCTTGTTTTTCTTCTATTCACCAAGAATCAGGAATAGTAGCCAAAGCAAACTATATATAAGCAGAGAGGACAAGGCTTAAGGCAGGCACGAGGAAAAATATGTTGAGCAGCCTTTACAAAGATGTATATACTGTAACTAGGCTTGTGTTGAGCATGTGTGATAGAGAAATTTCCTCCACAGAAGAGGGTTCTGTTTTGGTCTTTTGGTTCTTACATACGTCTCACTAGGGATAGCTGTTATCCAGGGGTGTCAAACTGCTGGCCTGTGGGCCGGTTGTATCATGCAGAGGCTGCGCCCACTCCAGCTCCGGCAATGTGAAAAAAGTCACGATACATTGCAACACATCATGTGACACGGTGAGTTTGACACCCGTGCTGTTATCTCTTTTCTCTCTCTAATTCCTACCTTGCAACACCATCCTTAACTTTCTATCTCCTGCCATTTCTTGGCCTGTTAAGCACATGATATTAAGAAATGGACTAATGAGGGGTTTACTTAAGCTGTATTGAAGATTATATTACTATTTTTTTAGTTACATGAGTGGCTAATGAGATAAGATAACAAGGTTCATTAATCTTGAGATGTCAATATAAAAATGTGGGAAGTATTTTAAGAGAAATTTGGTTAAAAATAAGGATAAAATGTCCTGTAGTAAAGAATTAATTCATGTTCAAAGTACCCCACAGGCAAAGTATTTAAGGATGAAGAAAACACCTTTTAGGCAACAATCCTATATAAATTATCTGGGCGCCTGAATTAAATAGGATTGCTTCTGGTTTTTTTTAAATCATTTCTCTTTATAGGTAGAAGACATAATTCCATACAGTATTTGTATTCATTTTAAATCTAATTTAAATGAATTTTATTTTCAACTATTTATTCAACACAAATTCCAATGCTATGTTTGAATATGTTTGGAAAGGATCTGTGATACCCTATTAACCAGTTAGAATGTACTATTTTAAAAGAGATATTTGTTTGTAGTTCATTAACTTTTCCCAATTTGATATTCTTCAGATGTATTGCATTTTGGCTCTCAGTACCAGGAAATAATGCTGGCTAGGAGATTATAGGAGTTGGAGAGCATCCAGTTAGAAAAACTGATGAAAATATTATAATTGTGTAGTGAAATGTGTATATTTAGATACCTACTTACATTTAAATGTGTAACTATATTTTTGTATAGAAAATAGAAAAAAAATGTACAACTTAACCTGCCTCCAGAAGTTGTGAATGCTCCAATACTGGAAGTTTTTAAGAAGAGACTGGACAGCCATTTGTCTGAAATGGTATAGGGCAGTGATGGCGAACCTTTTAGAGACTGAGTGCCCCAAAACCGGCCCTGCCCCTGCCCCTCAACTGCCCCCCATCTGCCCCCGCCCATCTGGAGGGCCACTCACTGCCTCCACGGCCCACTGATCGCCCAGGCGGTCCAGCAGCGCTATGGCAGCCATGCCCTCCACCCGTGCCCCACAGCATCAACTGCGTGCGGCGGGGCATGAGGGTGGAGTCTTGTTCCCGCGCCTGGCTGCCATGTCCTTGGCTGCATTGCTCCATGCAGGCCACGCTTGGGGGCAATTTTCCTCCAGGGGAGCTGCTGATGAGGGGGCCGTGACGGGAGGCGGGGCTGGGGCGATGGCGCACGTGCCCACAGAGATGGTTTTGAATGCCGCCTCTGCCACGTGTGCCATAGGTTCGCCACCACTGGTATAGGGTTTCCTGCCTGAGCAGGGGGTTGGATTAGCAGATCTACAAGGTCCCTTCCAAGTCTATCATCATCATCATCATCATCATCATCATTCATACAGATTCTGAGTTTAGGAGAATTTTATAGTAGCTGAAGATAGGACCAGTTCCAAGAAACAGGATATAGGAATATTGAGGGAGAAAAAAAGTGCAAGTGAACAATACAAAATATTACTATAGTATCAATTCATGAAAGCTGTTTTTAATTTCTCTCATTTTGAAATGTAATTTTCCTAAAAATAGATTATTCTCCCATGTACTTTAACATGCATTGCTTTTCTTGGCTGTAATCTCGTTAGAGCAAAATAAGTTTTAGCTCTAAGGGGAAGAAGGATGAGTAATTAGGAGATTAGTTTAATTAAAGCAATTGAGTAGTGGTTAAATTTGTTCAGTTTGGGATTAATTAAGTCTCTTATTAGTGACAAGGTATCTGTTTCTATAAAATCCTGGGAAGTAATAATAGAATATCCTTTATTAATGGCACTATTTTTATAGAAGCCCTTACTATTTGAGGTTTTCCATTGGGTTTTATCATTCTAGCATCTTATTACTTTCTTCCACTTTCTTTTCAAAGTTTTGTTTGTTGTACTTCCAATACAGTTTAAATGGTTGGTATGAGGGATTGATAAGGAGACTGGGAGAGTGATGAAAGAATATAAACAACCAGAACATGAGAAGGAGTCTGTTGTTAGTTTATCTTGAAAATGGCAACTGATTACAGGTAGCAAGAAACCTTAGAAGAAGTGATTCAAAATATTTTGCTTGGTGAGTTCACTAATAAATGAGGGTTGTAAATGCCTCTTGGGGCTTCAATGATTCAGTATTTACCCCTAATTCTAACATTAAAGTTTGTGTAATTCTTCCTTATATGTGTAATTCTTCCTTACATGTGTAGCATTAAATGCTACAATAATTCTATAGACCAGTATTTCTCAAATTTGGCAGCTTTAACATGGGTGGACATCAACTCTGAGAGTTCTCCAGTCAGTACACAAAAAGGTGAGCACCCAAAATTAAGTTTAAATAATAATAATGCCATACAACATCCACATCTGCCTATTCCAGGTTCCTGGGAAGGACTCGATAGGTGAATAAAAATGCTAGATTCAGTCTGAACATATGGGTAACAATGCAACGAACCATGATATTAACAGTGAAGAAGAAAAAAGGGCATTTGAAGAATAACTGAAAGACAGTGAAGAAGAGGCAATGAAGCTAATATACCAGAAAGGCTTACTGAATACTGCAGAGACCAAACTGCCCTTCAAAAAAAGAGCAAATGAACAAAAAAGAAACATGGAAAGACAAAATATTACATGGCCAGTATATTAAAAAAAATAACAGACAAAGCAGATAATAAGACCTGGCAATGGCTAAGAACTGGAAAGTTGAAAAAAAGAGACCGAAGGACTAATTCTAGCTGCACTAGACCAAGCCCATAAAGGAGAATACTGTGTTTTCCCCAAAATAAGACCGGGTCTTATATTGTTTTTTTGGACCAAAAGACCCATTAGGGCTTATTTTCAGGAAATGTCTGTTGGCAACCACTCACCCACTCCATCCCATCGTCTGGTTGCTTTTGGTCACAACTGGGCCGGAGACAGCATGTCGCAATGGTGCCGCCGCCATGAGGTGAGACAAGGCAGGTGGGATGGTGGAGCTGCCCCATGCGCCCCGTACCCACAGCCAGGCCACTCTCTGCTTGGCGACCTCCCCCCCTGTTCAATGACCTAGCTGCCTACCTGCGTCTTCATTTTCACTCTCCTCCCGAGCTGGACTGCCATGCTATGGAGGATGGGCAGGGGAGGCTCAGTCGCCTTACCCAGTTCCTCTCTGCCATTTTGGAGCCAGGGGGGAGTGATGGCGAAAGGCTTCTGCCGCCACTGTGCATCAGCTGCATACGCCACTGGAGGGGTTTTCTTCGGTCCCCACCGGCCCTGCCCCACCCTGCCAGAATTGGCAGCTGGAGTCACGGCAGCATGGTCTTCGGAGTGCCCCTGCTGCCAGCCCTGGTATAACTCTCCCGTGGCTGTGTGGATAGAGCTGCGAAGGTGACCGGTAACTGAAACCGCCAGCCCAGGGACGATGCCAACTACCACCCTCCAGAGCTGCTGCCATTGAAACTATAAAATACAGGTGGTGAATGGGCAGCAGACAGCACAACGTAGCGCCCCAGGACCCAAGTGGCAGGCGGAGGAGGAAGTGGTAGCCGCTGGGTCCTGGCAGTTTACTGTTAGCTGTCATGGTTCCAATCGACAGAGACAAATAAAGCAGAACTCCGAGGCTTGCAAATTCCTCAAAGAACATGTTTATTGATACAGAGTATCAGCACTTCAAAAGTGAAACCAAGTCTGAAGAGATGCATAACAATTCCCCAGTAAGAAATCCCACCCCTAAAGGTATGCAAGCAACTACGTTTCCCCAATCAGCTTGTTGGCGGGCTTTTCATGAAAAGCCCAGCCCGCAGTCTCGAGAGAGAGAAAGATGGAGAGAGTCTGTTTTGTCTAGCGCAACACCTGGCAAACCTCCCTCCCTCCCTGCTATGAGGCAACTAGGAATGAGAAGGAAAAAGATGGCTGCAGCCATACTCATTCTAAAGTTGACAGTAACTTCTTTGGCACTTTCTTGCTTGGGGTATTGTTTACTTGACTGTTGGTCTGATGTTAATCTTGGAGTTAATCTATGCTGATCTGTGTGTTATTGCTGGTGAGAGGTCTTGTGTATTTTTGTTATCAAAAACTCCCTGACCATTCAACCCAATACAGAACAACCAACACAAACCCTAAAAAGAATTATACTGCCATACATCACGGGTATCTTAGAAATCACCAACATACTACTACAAGCACATGGAATCAACACACAAGCCAACTAAATCCCTTCAAAACATCCTAAGCAAAGCAAAAGACCCAGCAACTCAAGAAGAAAAAACAGGACTCATCTACAACATACAGTGTAATGACTGCAACAACCATATGTAGGACAAACAGGCAGAAGTCTGGCAGAACACATCCATGAACATCAACTAGCAGTTAGAAGTTAATTTCACAACATATAGCCAGACTTAACCACAATTTCATTTGGGAAAATGTGACCATCCTAGACTAAGTCAAGTCCAAAAACGCCAGGGAATTTCTAGAAGCCTGACACTCTGACAAATTAGCCATCAATAGACACATAGACATTAACAACAGCATCCTAGACCACAGGTGTCAAACTCGCCGCGTCATGTGACATGTCGCGACGTATCGTGACTCTTTTTGCATTGCCGGCAATGGGATGGGCACGGCTTCGGTATGATGAAACCGGCCTGCGGGCCGGCAGTTTGACACCCCTGCCCTAGCCTTAAGAACTGTCCATAAGAAAGACAAAAAAATTCTGGATAGTGAACCGGCAATACCTGGAGACAGCAGACTAGAAAAGAAAGAACTAGAGAAGATAACAAAATACAAAATACCAACAAACAGAAATAGAACGACTGTGGCAAAAGACAGCAAAGGTAGTCTCAGTAGTAATATGAGCTTTGGATGCAATTCCAAAACAACTAGAGCACCACTTGAACTCCATCGACATTGACAAAATTACCATTAATCATTTGCAAAAGACAGTTTTACTCAGAACAGCTTACATCTTGTGACGATACCTTTAATACCATCAAACATCAAGATACACCTGGGAAGGACTCAATAGGTGGGTAAAAATGCCAAATCCAGTGTGAACATTTGATTGACTGTGTGACAAATCCATAATAATAATATTTACTTACCCTTAAATCTCAGGCTTGCAGCTTGTGAGGAGCCTTGCATAAGTTTGCTACCACATCTTAACTGCAGCAGCAAAGATCACTTGGTGCTCCTTTGGCAAGGATTGAGCAGGATTTATAGGAGCTCCCACCAAGTGACCCTCTGTGCTGCAGGTAAGGCAAAGCTTGTGCCCTTTATTCTTTCCAGTTGTAATTGTAGCCCACCTGCCCCAGACCCTTCCTGTCCACAAAGGAACACCTCTTTCCAAAATGGGTTTAATTCATTTCCCTTCTTCAAAAACAGTTTAAATACTTGTTGAGTTGCAGGTTGCATAAGATGCATGATCAATGTTAACTTTGTAAAGATGTTAATTTTTAAATTAATAATATGTTTACGTTCAGAATACATCCAGAGAAGAAAGAATGGGAAAAATGAAAGATGGGGCTATCTAATTACATTTTGTATAATCCTCCACTTCCCTCCGCTCCCCTCCTCTCTGCTCCTCTCCTAAGCAATTACATTGATGTTAAGAGCATATTCCTCAAGTTAATGATATGCCCCAAAATGAACAATTGCTTTAGTCCAATAGCCTTGGAATTCTCTCTTTGATGACAGGATGTACTGTATTCCAATAATGAATTGTTTATCCATGAAGGCATCTTAAAGATTTTATACTAATCATTAATATTTATTATGGTCCATGGCCTGAAGAACAGGAAACATTTATCATATTTTATAATATAGATAGTATATTTTAAAGAAAAAAGTGAAATAAAAATAATTAGATATGACTGGTGATAATAAAAAATAAATGTGGGTCTGTATATTTATGATAGTGCCTAGTGATCTTTGGTTTTTTTTTATAAAGTGTGATATATGCACTAGAGCAGTGGTGGCGAACCTATGGCACGGGTGCCAGAGGCGGCACTCGGAGCCCTCTCTGTGGGCACTCGCGCCACCGCCCCAGTCCTAGGCCTTCAGCTGGGTTTTATAAAACCTTTTCGCTTTAGGCCTCCGCCGCTATGTGCAAAAAAAAAAAAGGTTCAATCAATCAAGTCAATTTCAACTTCTCGCGGGAAAAAAAAGATCTTGCAAAGTTGGAATTGATTGATTGAACTTTTTAGTCCCACCCAGTCTGCTGTTACCACTGCAGCCACGCCCACCAATGGGCCACACCCACACAATTGGCCACACCCAGCCAATGGGCCACACCACCTGGCACCCGATGATGCATAAGTGGGTTTTGGGTTGCAGTTTGGGCACTCGGTCTCTAAAAGGTTTGCCATCACTGCACTAGAGTAAGTTCAGTTTTGATTCTTAATATCATATTTACACAACCTATTTATGCAGGAATTTCTATGAACAATTCCTGCATTTTATCTTATAATACACATTATGTAATAAGTAAACAATTATAATGAAGTAGAAACCTGCAGAGATTTGCAATATGTTTGGTTGGTAGCGCCTTATCTGTTCATTATCAGCAATATGCTCATTCATATGCCTCATACACTGATAATGTATGCACATGATAGTTTCATATTCATATATTGTATTGTGAGTTTCCAGCCCTGTCACACTTGCCTCGACTTGAACCCTACGCAAGAACAACCTATGACTTCATTTTATGAGAAAGATAGTCTTTACTAAAGGTCAAGTGTAGTATAGTAAGGCAAAGCCAGATCTAAGGTTCGTGCGCCAAATTCCCAAGCATAATTCCCTTTCCCAGACCTTTTCCTCCCCATTAGCCCTCGATTGTCCAATCATATTCAAACTAGATGTTGTTGTAATGGTCATCCTTGGTATGCAGCTATATTCCTTCTCAGGCAGTTGTCCTTGAATTTGAGTTTCCAGCTGGTACAGTGAACTGTGGGATCTTCCTCCCCCCCGCTTTGGCTTCCCTCCCCTCCTCCCCCCATAGCTCATGGCACATTGGCACCGAAACATAGGTATAAGGTGACTGTGGTGTGGCAGTTCTGACATATTCTTTGTTCTGAGAACACAATACCATAGTCCCCATAGCCCCAGTAATACAGTAGTGACAATTTGTTGGAGGTTGCAGCAAAAGTGGAATTGAGACAAAAAGTGATCATAGAAAAAAAAGGGGGGATATTGAGAAATAAGGGGTTTATTTTCCTTAACATATAGTCTACTTGGTCAATATGTAAATAGGAAGGGGGAGAAAGTATGGTGATAGTGATGGCAATTCCACTGGCATATTTATACCCCTTAATATGGAGAGGGCTGGAATGTTTGTAGGAGAATAAGCAAGCAGATAGTAAGACTACTGGTAACAGAAACAAAACAGAGCAACAACCTAAATAAGCAACTGCACAATAATGTTGCCAATATTCTGGATCTGGTGACTTTGTAAGTGCTTGCGAGGAGTTTCCCAATGTAGAAAAGCTGACTTTTACTGATTCCTCTTTCCTCTTATGACTTCAGTGCCCCTAAAAATCTCCTTCTACTCTCCGCTTTATTCCATGAGGGTCTTCCTTTGGATGCAGTTGCAGATAAGAGCAGAAGAAATCCTACTATTGCTTCAGTATTTGGTTGTTTATATGGTAAAACATTTTACTGACCTTCAGAAGATGATGATCCTGACTACTCAGACCTTCTACTATAGACCTTAACATTAGATGGATTGTTTTAAAATATGAAGAGTTATATAAGTAGGATTGAGCACCATCTATTTTGAGAGACGGTAATTACAGCATTTTTGAAGAAAAGGGTTATTTAAAAATAGCAGGTCAGTGTAAGAGAAAGTTAATTAAAGCATGAATAATAGTGATTTATATTGTGGTGTCTACAGCTCTATAGTTTCTATAATGGATTATGCATGTCTCAAAAAGTGTATTGTTGCACAAGTGCAAAGAATCAAATGTTACACTCATTCCTGATTGTACCACATGAATGTGAATGCTTTGGCCTTTTCTTGCTTCTAATTGTCCCGTAGACTGATATTCAGGAGCAATTACCATGCTGTACATAGTTTTCAGGAGAATATTAAAGGACAGAAAGAGAGACTCTTACATTCTTACACTCTTCTCCTACCTTGAGCTCCTATTACCCAATGGGTTTTCTTTTCAGAGATTGTGCATACAAGGAATTTCACATGTAAATTAAATGATTTACTGCTATATAGACACAAGGATCTCATTTCAAGACTTAGAGAAATGACTTTGGTTAATGATGGCAATGAAGCCAAACATTATTGTATGAAGAGGCATATAAGCTAGAATTGCTGAACTGAACAATTCAAATAGGTATTAGGCTGTAATGAGTGGCAATTACAAAGACCAAACGTTGGTGTTTCTAACTGCTGTAAGCTGCTCAGAGTCGTGAATTTAAGATAGGTTGCCATATAAATTGAAGTTATAAATAAAAGTAAATTAAAAAGAAAAGAAGAAAGTAATGATATTCTACACAATGGAAAATTATTTTTTCTCTTTGACTGCAGTCCCATGATTACAGTATTCTAAATCTTTTAGCAGTCGTGCTAATAGTTATCCATGACTTCCTTACAGATCAAGTCATTGAAAGAGTTCTAAAATAAGAGATTGCAAATTTTTCTGGGCCAAGAACCTGGAAGTTGCAGAAGGCTATTTAGACTGGATTAATTTTTGCATTAGAACCTCCTGAAATATTGACCCTGTCTGCCTGCCTGCCTGCTTGCCTGCCTCCCTCTCTTTCCCCCCTTTTTACAATAACAATTATGCACTACCCAGAGTCACTTCTGTGAGATGGGCAGTTACATAAATTTAGATAAACAATAAACAAACTAACAAATTAAAAACATTTTCATTTTCTAACAGTGGCATCAGAGAGACTCCTGCAGTTCTTTGGATCTGTAGTCATCATGCCTATAAGAATGACAAATCAAGCCAAACTACCTAGTTGTGTTCTTTTCTCTGCAGGTTTTACAAGAGCAAAAAGAGGTAAACAAATCTCATAAGGATCACAACTTTCTCATACTTCTTTGCTAGTTGATTCATGTTCTCAACTCAGTTTTAAGCAAGAGCCATGGTTACTAATGTAACAGCAGTCAGAAACATTTGAGTTTTTTTGCTAATTTTCAGTTTTTACTCACCAATGTCTTCTAGACTGGATCAAAACAATTTGGGAGATTTCTTTAAACTCTCCCAATGGAACCAAAGATAATCAAAAGCTATTACCCACTTCAAAGGATGGAGAAAGTCTGTCTAAATAGTTGCCAAATAAATTGAAAAGCTACAAATCTAAATCGTACTCTTTAGACAGGTCTAATAAATCCAGGTCACTGTAGAGCAGAAGTTCTAAATGAGGAAAAAAAAACCACAATTCTTTATAAGACCCTTCAGCAGAAGAAATGGGAGGCAAAAAAGAGATTATATGTGGAACAAGGGGTTGGGGATTGGTTGACATATAATAATGGTAGAGAAGAGGAGGTGGAAAACAGCAAGTGGGGCATAATATTGAGAGAACGGGAAATCAGACACAGGCATCAAGCATATAGAGAATATTGGAAAGATGTAGTAAAAAGTAGCAGTAGGCTATGGAAGAGGAAGATAGAGTTGGAGATGGGGAAAACTGGGGAGCATAAAAGACCTGTGAGAACATCAGCATAACAGACACCCTGCCAATCCATTTTTTGTACTTGCATCTTGCAGTTAAAGGGACAGCCTCCCCCACACTGATTCATGCTATGTCAGAAGAACTGCTCTGCTATGATTAGCAATTGTATTATGTACTTCACTGAAGCATAGAATAGAATAACCTTTGGTTGATGGATGCCGCAAGCTGTCATGCAGAATTGTGCATTGTCAGTGTTAAAAAGATCTTCAGGAACAGGTTTCCGCTTGCATTGGCAGAGTATATACTAAAATTGAAACGATACAGAGAAGATTAGCATAGTCCCTTTGTAAGGAAGGCATTCAAATTTCTGAAGTGTCATTCATTCATTCATTCATTCATTCATTCATTCATTCAATTCATTTATTTATTTGGGATGACTTTGAACAGCCTTCAAGATTCAGATGTCTCATAATACTACTCTTTCAGCTCTTAAGCCTTTTCTTTTTTTAAATTGTAATTTTATTAAAAACTACACTTATGAGAGAAAATAAAAATTTAAAAAGAAAAGTTTAAAAAGAAAATGGAAGGTGCAGAAAAAAGTGAAAAAAATAATATAGTAAATAAAAAGAAAATAAATATATAAAGAAATTAGTTTTCCCTTCTTCATAAGAATAAAGAATTTTAGTATCACATTTTCTTAAAATACAACAAATGATCTCTTCTTCCCATGTCTCATCTCTTATCTATAAACAAATTCTTAAAAACTCCTCATTTAATTCTGATCAGCAAAAGTCCATTAAGCAGAGATAAGAACATATGTATTTTAAACTTGTTCAAATTAAACTTTATATTCCTTCCGTTTTGATCTTTGGTCCCTTAAAACTTGATTTATTTTCATTTTTTCATTATCCATTCTCACAAAATTCTTCAAAGCTTTAGCCAGCCTCTTTTGTAAATTCAATGTAGAAAAATTACTCAGGTCACTCTCTTTACTGTTATTTGTACTGTATATTCCTTTTAGTTGTTAAGACATCAGCCAATTTATATGTCCAGTGTCGCATCTTTTTCCATATCACTCTATCATTTTAAAATCCATTTTCAGATATATATTTTTCTTGGCCAGTAATACATGTTCATCTTCCATAACGTATTTTATCATTTGTTGTATTTTAAGAGACGGTGATTATTTATCTACAGATTATCTATAAAGGGACACTCTTAAATTTAACTTCTGGGTCCTTTGTTTGAAAATATCCTTCAATATGTCTAATGTTAAAATATTTTACTCCGTTCTGTATTAAGAATGTTAAGTGATCTTCTCCTTTAATTCTAATCATTAGTTTCTTCTTGTTCCCTCTAAGTTCCATGTTATCATGCTTTTTAAAAGGATTTCAGAACAACAGCTTTCCCCATGGGAAGAATTCTTATAATTAATTTCAAAACCTTATTTCAAATCTATCTGGATCTTTAATCCAAAATCAATTTTCCAAAATCAAACTTCTAATCAACCTTTTTCTTTAGCCTTTTAATCCTTTTTTGGATATACAAACAATTGAAAATGTTCTTCCAAATTATATTATGAATGAATGGATATAACATAATTTGTTATAAACATAATAATGGATATAATATAATGGATATAACATATTATAACATATAACATTATGGATATAACATAATAATGGATATAATATAATGGATATAACATAACTGTCAGTGTCTACTTCAATATCTCATCCTAAGAAAGTAGAACTCTTGGAAACAGTTTCTTCCAAAAGGAGCTTTTATTAGGAGAAGCTGATAGCAGGCATAATAGACAGGATCTGAGGGTTTCCCGCCAGATTGATAGGTAAAAAGTATCCCAAGCATAACCCCACCCCATAGTTCATCCGGTCAGTTCAAACAGGCCAATCCCAAGTTGTTAAGTTCGTTGTGGGAAAAAGGAGATAACATCAGGCCGTCTCCTGGCTGCAGCGATGTTTAGGCGGCACTTCGCACCTTCCGTTGCGAATGCGGAGATAAAACAGTTGCCAGAGGTATCTTCCATTCTCCTCCCCCCTTTACTATCTGACAACAGGGGGAAGAAGGTTCACAGAGGAAGAAATGCAGAAACAGCAAAGTGTTACATTATAGCGATAGAGGAAAACAAGGCAATAACCCTCAAGCGCTTCCCCCTTCCCCTCCAAGAGTATGGCAGAACCCAGGGAGAGAAGAGAATGCGGTTCGGGTTTAGAAAGGAAAAGAAAAGGGAAAGGACCTTTAGAATATGGGTTCTGACAATAACAGGAAAGGTAAGGCTCAGAATGAAATAAGACTTGCAACAAATGTCAAAATTTTAAAAAAAACTTCTTTCAACATGTAAAATGCCAGAAAAAGTCAAGGAAGCAATCTATCCATGAATGGGAGAAGATGGCAAGGAAGTGATGGGCAGCAGGAAAAAAAGCAGAGCTTGCTTAATTCATTCTTTTTATCTGTCTTCATGCAAAAAGAAAAGGCCCAGCCTACCAAAAACAGAACTGTAAAACATAGACTAGGAATAGGAATAGAAATTAAAATAGGCAAAAATGTGGTAAGAGAACACCTGTCCACCCTAGACAAGTTCAAATCACCAGGATCAGATGGATTACATCCCAGAGTTCTGAAGGAGCTGGCAGACGTGAACCATATCTTTCAAAGATCCTAGAGCACTGGGGAACTACCAGAGGACTGGAAAAGAGCTGATGTGGTTCCTATCTTCAAAGAAAAGGGGGAAAAATGATCCAGGAAACTATAGATCAATCAGCCTGACATCAATACCTGGGAAGATCCTGGAAAAGATAATCAAGCAATAGATCTGCGAACACCTAGAAGCAAACAAAGTTATAACCAGAAGCCGACATGAGTTTGTCAAAAACAGATCATGCCAAAAAAATCTTATTTTATTCTTTGACAAAGTGACTAAATTAGTGGACCAGCAAAATACTGTGGACATAGTATATTTGGATTTCAGTAAGGCATTGACAAAGTAAACCACAACCTACTTCTTGGTAAGTTAAAAAAAATGTGGGACAGAGAGCATCACCACCAAGTGGAATTGTAACTGGCTGACAAATGACACTCAACGTATAGTCCTTATTGGAACTACATCTAAATGGAGGGAAGTAAGCCCTGGGGTTCCCCAAGGTTCTGTTTTAGGCCCAGTACTCTTCAATATCTTTATAAATGATTTAGATGAGGGAATAGAATGGGAACTCATCAAATTTGCAGACAACACCAAGCTGGCAGGAAACAGCCAACAATCCCAGAAGATAGGCTCAAGATCCAGAAGGATCTTGACAGACTTGAACACTTGGCCATATCTAACAAATGAAATTCAATGTAGAGAAAAGTAAAATTTTACACTTAGGCAAAAAAAATTTTCAGGTTTAGAATAGGTGGAACCTGGCTCAATAGCAGTAACAGAGGATTTTGGAGTCCTAGTGAACAATTACTTAAGTATGAGCCAGTAGTGTACTGCAACCACCAAAAAAAGCCAATGCAACCCTAGAGTACATTAACAGAGGGATAGAATCAAGATCATGTGAAGTATTGGTACCACTTTATAATGCCTTGGTAAGACCATACTTGGAATACTGCATCCAGTTTTGGTCACCACAATATAAAAAATATGTTGAGACTCTAGAATGGGTTGTCAAACTGCTGGCCCGCAGCCTGGTTGCATCATGCGGAGGCTGCACCCACCCCAGCTCCAGCAATGCGAAAAAAGTGATACGTCACGACACCTCACGTGACACTGTGAGTTTGACACCCATGCTCTAGAAGGAGTACAGAGAAGAGGCTAAAACATATGAAGAATGGTTGCAGGAATTGGGTATGTCTAGTCTAGTAAAAAGAAGGACTACGGATGACATGATAGTATTCCAGTATTTGAGGGGCTGCCACAAAGAAGAAGGGAGTCAACCTATTTACCAAAGCATCACAAGGTAGAACAAGAAGCAATGGATGGAAACTAAGCAAGGAGAGAACCAGTCTAGAACTAAGGAGAATTCCTGACAGTGAGAACAATTAACAAGTGGAATGGCTTGCTTTCAGAAGTTGTGGGTGAGATTTTTAAGAAGAGATTGAACAGCCATTTGTCCAGAATGGTATAGGATCTCCTGCTAGTGCAGAGGGCTGAATTAGAAGACCTCCAAAGTTCCTTTGAACTCTGTTATTCTGTTAATTTCAAAGGAAACAGGAGGAATATATTATTTTGGGAAACCCAAATATTGCAATTCCTGGTTAGGCTGTCATTTGGTTTGTGGAATTTGATTTTCATACCTAATAATGAAGGCCATGATGAATAATGGCCAAGTTGGCCATTAAGAATCCTGTTATGAAGATCCCCAGAGTGCCTGGAAGGACTTTCTAGAACAGTGATGGCGAACCTTTTAGAGACCGAGTGCCCAAACTTCAACCCAAAACCCACTTATGTATTGCCGGGTGCCGGGAGGGCGTGGTCCACTCGGTGGGCGTGGCTACAGTGGGTGTGGCAAATGGGTGGGCGTGGCCAGCCCGATGTTGCTCATGGGGAGGGACACCTGTGAGGGCCAGGCAGGGTTGGGGGAGATCCAAGGGTCTCTGGCGGGTGGGGTGGTGGGCAGGAGGCTAGTGCTGTGGGGTGAGGCAGGGCGGGGGTGCCATGTCGCAGGGCAAGGCGAGGCAGGGGCCAGGGTGGCTCCTGCCTGACACCATCGGCCCCCGCACACAGAGGCCAGCAAGCGCATGGGTGCTGGGATGCATCCGACCACGTGGGACCTCG
Source organism: Protobothrops mucrosquamatus (assembly GCF_001527695.2). Taxonomy (NCBI): domain Eukaryota; kingdom Metazoa; phylum Chordata; class Lepidosauria; order Squamata; family Viperidae; genus Protobothrops; species Protobothrops mucrosquamatus. Next base: position 188,936 of record NW_015386370.1, on the reverse strand, counting down.
GCGAGTTAGCGGGCGGCTGGTTGAAGAGGACGGTTGCCATCTCCGGGGCATGGCGCGCGTGCCCACAGAAAGGGCTCCGAGTGCTGCCTCTGGCACGTGTGCCATAGGTTCGCCACCACTGTTCTAGAAGATATTGGCATGTATTGAAAAGCATTTCCATGTACTAAGAATTCCATGTTTAGCCTGCAACAGAAGAGCAATTTGATTAAATTGCAAGAGTAATATTGCTACTCTTTTAGGTAACAGCAAGAACAGGTAGTCTAACATACTGATCCTCCTATTCCTAGCAGCCATGAACTTCTTGCCTGTACAGCCTTTCCTAGAACAAGAGAAATAAGTTGCTAAGGTGATACAAATTACAAAAATAAATGCTGCATGGTATCATTTCACATGAGCTTTTAACAAATCAATGAGACATTTCTGGGAAAGGGGATACATCCTCAAGAGTTGAGAATTAGGAATAGGTCAGCCTGAAAATAAGTACTTAAAAAGAATAGAGCATACTACCATGTTTTAATTATCTAAATGCCTGGCTTAAAAACAAAAGTTGTATTATACTGGCCTTATGGCTGTAATAAATATTTGAATTGAGTCTAGTCATAAGTGTTTACGTTTACATCAGAGTTGTAAACGTAAAGTCCATTTATGAGGAATTAGATACATTTGGTTCATGTTATATGCAGAAACTTAACATTATTGAAGTGTTGCATTAATAAGATGTAAATATATTTCAACAAAGACTAATTTAGGGCTAAGAAGAAAAGAATTAAAATAATGGTACAGCTGGTATTACCTCTTCAGTTTCTCCAAAAAACTAAGAATTTGGTCTGACATAAAAATGAATTTAAAAAAATCAAATTATTTTCTATTAGTATTTGAGGGGAGAAAATGGGATGCACTTGTTGTTTGTGACCTGTGTTTCAGAGATTTTTTTGCATTAACTGCTAAAATGAATTGGCTTGCTTTCTCTTTTAAACTAATTCATAACCTGAATTTCATCCCACTCCCAGTCCAAATAGTTCTTTTCTTTTCAGATCTTTTTTTTATATTCATTTTTTTCTTAGAGCTTTTACTAAGCTTCTGGTTCTTATTTTGCTTTCCTTCTATTCTTCCTTCTTGAGATCTCTTAAGCAGATTTGCTGCTGATATTGTCAATTTGTTTCATAAGGGTTAAATATAGTTTTTGCTCTGTTAGTGTAATTGATTTATTATTTAATCTAATATCTAATATACATTCCATAATCTCTGAAAAACCTTAACTGTAGTTTTTAAGAGAGATTATGTAAGCAGTTTTTTAATGTTGCTACTATGAATACAGTGATTTTTTAAAAAATAATGATGAATATCAGACCATTTACTAATTATATTAGTAAAAGATTCTAATATTTTTTTCATTAACTTGGCCTTGCACTACTATTGCCTACAGCTGCTGGAGGTGTAGCACATGGGTGGTTATCAGTGAAGCATAAACTCAGTGCTAACACTAGAATAAAAAGACAGATGGCAGAATGTGCTATTTATAGTTCATTCCAACCTGCCTCAGGCAAGTACTGCCGAAATGGTTACAAGAAATGCTCTCAGTTACTAAGGAGATGAAGCAATGCTGTCGACAAAAAGTCTAAATTTCTAGTCTTAAGGAAAATTTCTGAACATAGGAAAATAGTTTTGGGTATGCATGTTCTAAATTCATTCTGGGAAAGGGAATCATAACTCTCACTTTCTTTGCTGAAAATGAATTCAAAGGAAGAATTCAGTATTTATTTTTATTGTGTTGACCATAGATGGCTTCTGTACTTGTGTACTTTTCTCTGGCTGTACAAGAGAAGAAAAGGGGGATGGATCCAAGACCTAGATTCTGGGGGATGGATTCCTTTTCTTCTGGACAAACTTTATCGGCTTCCCTGATAACTTTTCGAACAACAACAACTTGGTGACCCTGGTTGATACAGTCTGGGATTCTCATTTTTCTCATTCTCATTTGCACTGAAATTATCTTCTCCCAGAAGGAGCAGATCTGCTTCTCCATACAGAGACAAGATCTGCCTTTTTCCTCTTCTCTTACATTGTCAAATGATATAGAGGATTTGAAGTTAACCTCTATTCTTTGTCAGACAGGAAGTATGTTTCAGCAACAAAGACATATATAACCAAGTGGAATTATTTCTTTGTCTTCACTGAAATGGCTTGGCTTCATTACATGCACTCTTCACCACATCCACATAAAAAATGAAACAGGGTGACCTAGGCCTGTCTTTTTCCCAGGTCATTGGCTCTTCCTATGTATTGTCTACTCAAAGTGTTCATTCAGTCTAGGTGTATCCATCACCTCTCCCATTTCAAACTGAAGCTTTTGGTCTGTATTTGTAATGCTCTTATCCAGAACCTTTGATCAACGGAAAGTTGTGCCAGCCCTCCACCTGGCTTATGAACGAATGCAGCATCTTTCAAGATACTGCATTCCACACCCATCTTTTCTTCCAAAGTGTGTTTCATCTTTCCACCCTATTCAGGTCCTCATTCTTCTTCTTCTTTTTTTAATGATACAAGATTATTGAATCAGTTAAGGCATACTGGGAGTGCCATGAGAGCAATAGTTTGTCCATTCTTTTTTATAATAATAATTACTTTATTCAAGGAAAGTTAAGATACAAAACACTAAAAGAAAAAGAAAAAACACAACAAACAAGATATTAAAAAAGAAAACATGTCTTAAAAAAGACTAACATATATACACATAACATCCTCCTTAGTTGAATGTTGATTAATATAATATGACAATATTAATTTCCCACCCTTACAAAACAGGTCAAAATAATTTTTACTCAGCTATTAAAACTGTTTAGAAATTGTTAACCTGTCATCTATATACTATATTATTAATAATTATTAAGAATTATCCATTCTAAAGGGATGAATGAGCAACTGTTTCTTTATATTCAGGTTCCTAAGAAAATTTTAAGCCTCAGTGCATCCTTGGTATGGAGAAGGGGTAAAACATTTTTGACCTTTTTCAGGAGAGATTATTCCACCAGAATCAGTTTATATCAGTAGCCCCTTTCAGATATCCCTTTGTTTAGAACGGATACACTGAATTTCAACCTGATTAAATCCTTTGCCCATCAATTAATACTATTGATTTGAGCTTCATGCCCCCCAAAATGATGCATTATTAGAGGTGCATTTTTCTCTCTGGTGATGTAGCCCCTATTCCCCTCCAGGTTTCTGTTGTTGATTTGAATCAGAAACCAAAATGAAGAACTCATTACTTAACTGTAATTTTGGATCTTTAGCTAGTTATCACTGAACTCACACAAACCCCCTTTCTCTCTTGGTGTTTCAACATTGTCAATATCCAGGCATCTGTCTTCGTTCCAAGAAATGGAGGAGATTAATAGAAACAACACACAGTATATAAATTGTAATAATGGAGTGTGGGGCTTTCACCAAAATTGCTACTCTGCCTCTTCACCAACATGCTCAAAGTAAAATGCATGGTTATTTCTTCAATGTTATTTTCCTTCAACCTGTTATAGAAGTAGATAGAAAAGGATAATTACTGATTTGATCCTGAGATTCAAGGCTGCAGATATTTTAATCTAAGTCTCATCAGTCATGTTTCAGTTCTATTTTGCTCTGCACTTTATTAAAACCAAGGAAGTGTAGATGGAAACATCTATAGTTAAATGTGTATAGAGAGACCATTTGTTGGACCACAGATTTTTAAAAGATTCTTGGGGGGCACAGTTGTACAGGGAAAAATATGCTGCAATTTATTCTGAACCGTTTCTTTTCTTTGGCAATAAACGTAGTGAAATAAATAAATATTTATATAATAATTTTCCAAGTCTTTATTGTAGAGGAAAAGAAAGAGTTAAAGATTGATTATTCCTAATTCAAGCAATGTTAAAGGATGTACAAAGTATCACCTAAATTCTTTTTATGATGCTGCTTTTGTTCTTCCAATTGAACAAAAAGCACTAAATATACATGTTTTAAATAGTCAAAATGCCAATGTTAATTCTACTTTAATTTGTTTACACCTTGCTGTTTAATATTTTTAAACATGTTGACTAACAAGCTGTTAGTTGCATTTTAAAACCTACATGCCATAATTTTGTAATAAATATCTTGAATTTCATTGTTAACCGTGAAACAACTTGTACCTTTATTCTGATAATGATGTTATATGTTGACGTTGTCAAAAATAGAGTGCATATTATTATTACATTCACATTTTATAATTTATTATGACTTCATGGACTGCAGAACTTCTCAAAATGAAATGAGAGCAAAATGTATTCTACTAATTAGCCTATTGTAAAGTTCAATTTCATTAGTTTTGACTAAGAAATTTATGCCGTCTGTGGACTTTTTAAATATTTGTTTCAGAAAGTATATAAAATTTGAAATGGAGCAGCGAGTTCTGCAGCATTGTTATCAATTTGTTGCATTATGCCCTTTTATATTATGAGGGTATTTATGTGGTAATATCTAGCAGCTTTCAGAAGCACTACACCACAGATACCCCGTATATACTCGAGTATAAGTCGACCCGACTATAAGCCGAGGGACCTATTTTGCCACAAAGAACTGGGAAAAAATGGTGACTCGCATATAAGCCGAGGGGGCATTTTTCAGCACACACACACATTTTTCCGCCTGGGCTAATCGGCCTCTTTGCAACCCCACCCCTCTGGTAACCGCGCGATTGTAGCACTTTGCACAAAGGAGCAATAGTTGATAACACGCCCCACGTCAGCTGGAAGGAAAAAGCTGGGGGGGGAAGCGGGGGGGGAAGAGCTCTGCCGCAGAAGTGCGGGTCGTGGGTGGGCGGCCATGCCATTCCAACCCCTCCCCCCGCATATGTATTGAAAGAGTTGCGTCTGTAATTAAACTTTGAACTCGGCAACCTGCAACGCTGTTGTCTCGCGTTTACATGTCCCAGCAATTCCTCCTCCCAAATCGCCCATCACCCCCGATTTTTTTTTTTTGAAAAAAAAGGTTCGACTTTTTATTTTTATTTTTGCTTTGAGCTTCCTCAATCTGAAAGCGGGGCTGTCAAGCCCCACAGGGCTTGCCATACACTTGTGGGGATTGGGGGACCGCCAGCCGAACGCCGCCGCCGCTGCCCGGCTCATTGCCGCTGCCGCCGCCCATCATGTTCCTGCCGCCGCCGCCCAGCGTGTTCCCGCCGCCCAG
>NW_015386370.1:181899-183323 GCF_001527695.2 Protobothrops mucrosquamatus | reverse complement strand
CGTCTTCGCCGGAGGTCCAGCCGGAGCCTGAGCCGGGCACGCCCGCCCAGGATGCTGAACGGCTGCCTCGCCCCGTGCCCGCTGCTGGCCCGCTCCTGCCCCGCTGCCGCCGCCACCCTGCTCGGACTCCTCTGGCTGCACGCTTGCCGCGGGATGCCCCATGTCATCCGCATCGGTGAGTCGGGCGGGGGCGGCGGGCAGGGCGCCCAGTGGCGGTGCCCGGGGGGGCTCATTGCCACCGCCGCCGCAACTGCCCAGCTCATTGCCGCCGCCGCTGCTGATGCCGCCCGCGCTGCTGTGGACTTACAATATCCGAGCAAAAGACTTTGCAAAAGACCACCCCGCCAAGGGGGAAAGGCGCGCAGTTGGGCACCGTCTTCCTTCGGCGTCTCTTTAAACGGTGCTCAGATATTGTAAGTCCACAAGGAACTGGGGAAAAATATTGACCCGAGTATAAGCCTAGGGGGGCATTTTTCAGCTCAAAAAATGGGCTGAAAAACTCGGCTTATACTCGAGTATATACGGTAATTGGATATGAGGTCTTGTTGAAGTTAGGTTCTAAGGAACGCTTGGGATTTCTGCTACTGCAGCACTAGCCTTTCTGTTACATATGATTTCTCTGTGCTGCCTGATTCCACTGAGGGATTGACAGTGGAGTCTTTTAGATTTATGGCTTTGGAAGGCTTTATCCTGCCTCTCTATACAGTAGAGAACAAAAGAGCTCATGAGTTTTGTGAAGTAGCAATCATGGATCTGACCCAGATCATCAAGGACCAACATAGGCTAGGTTTGGGTTTTATCTTGAGGCAGTTGCAACATTATTTGAGGGTAGAAGGCATTACTATTAATCATTTTTCATGGTCCGGTCATCTCTGATCATTCTGAATTTTATGCAAAGAGGTTGGTTCATTCCTGGCAACTAATGGATCCAAAGAGGGCTTGTATTTTTTTCTGAGGATCTGATGGGCAGTTTGCCTTGAAATGAGTGTACAATAAGGATGTTAAATCAGATTACTCTTGTAGGACCTCTCCCTGCTCCTGGGGGTTGTCTGGTTTACTGAAAAGCTCTGGGAGATGAAACAGCAGAAGAAAGAATGCTACTGAATGAAGATTAAGAAATGAGTTTGACCAATCGTATTGAAGAGCCCCATTAGAGACTTGTCATTGTTTTAACCATTCAGTCGTGCCTGACTTTATAGGCAAGTGTTCTCCATGCTACCCCATCAAGCACAGGTACTTTCAGTTGTTGGATGTTCATTTTTGTGTTAAAGACTATCTTATTAAAATAAGAGCAACAACATTTGTTTTTCTGTTCTTCTTACATCTGTGGCTTGCTGACCATTGGCCCTGTTTAGGCTGGCTTGATCCCTTGAAGGGAAGCATCACAAATTATCTGTAAGGCTGTAGTAAGGATTATTCTAAAT
>NW_015386370.1:176351-178222 GCF_001527695.2 Protobothrops mucrosquamatus | reverse complement strand
AAGCACAGGTACTTTCAGTTGTTGGATGTTCATTTTTGTGTTAAAGACTATCTTATTAAAATAAGAGCAACAACATTTGTTTTTCTGTTCTTCTTACATCTGTGGCTTGCTGACCATTGGCCCTGTTTAGGCTGGCTTGATCCCTTGAAGGGAAGCATCACAAATTATCTGTAAGGCTGTAGTAAGGATTATTCTAAATATCTGATGGATAAAAATTGCTCAGATCTTTTCTGGACTAAATTCCAACTGAGCAAGTTCTATTGAAGGCATGGCCTTAACCCTGTTATTTTGGAGGAGTTTTAGACTAAATCTTAAGGAAATGAACAAGGTTCTCAGGACTGTGAATCTAGCCATCTATTTGTTATATCAATGCTCCTTTTGGCCGATTAAAGCCTCCTGAAAAACAACATGGAGTTGACTCCAAGTGATGATAAATTCATCCTCAAGTGTGAGGGTGATAACGCTGGGCTTAAAAGAAATGGTAGCATGAACCCTTCTCAAGAAGCCATCATTGGACCAGTAGTGTAAGATAATTTCAATTAGTCTCAAACCTTCTTTTTGGGAAGGTGGTTAGAAGGTGAGTCATGAAGGAAGCAAATTATTCAGATCCTTTTCAGTTCATTTTCATGACTGTGTTTAGTACAAATATACATTTATTGTGTTTCTGGATGACTCTCTGGCAAAGCTGAGATGAGGGTGGTGAATTATTATTATACACAGGAATTGAAATCACAGCTGCCAATTCTTTAGCTAGTGTTGACCTTCATATGCACTGAGTTCTTCCCAAGAACCTACAATGTTGTATTGTATTGGTGTAGTATATATGCAGATCCAAGGAGTATGGCCTTTTGTAATTGATAGATGGAATTTTTGCCAATGCACAGAGTGTCTGAGTGCTGCCCATGATTTTTTGATATGACACCCAGTGTGTTCATAACAACTGGGACTGTGACAGCTGGCAAATATCATATAAATAGTCTTTGATTTATGGCTGGTCACTTAGCAACTATTCAAAGTTACAATGGATCTTCCTAGAGCTATTTGGGACTTATTTTCAAGAGTGACTAGTCCCAAATCATCCAACTGGTTTCCATGTGTAAGGGAGGCCTAGAACTCTCTTGATTTCTAGACCAGCATTTTAACCACACCATCCAGCACTCTATCCTGGTTCTACTCTGAAACTTTCCTGGTTTTCCTTCATCTCTCAGTAGCTTTTAGTACCGTTGATCATAGTATCCTTCTGGACCAAATGTAGGATTATAAATGGGGGACATGATGTGCAGTGGTTTGCCTCTTTCTCCATGGTTGTTTTCAGTCAGAATTGATGAGCAGGTGGAGAGGCCAGTGATCTTTCTTTTCCAATTTAATATCCTCAGGAAAAACTGCTGGACAAGGTTTGGTATATCAGTGCATGGTATGTGGGTGTTTGGTGATTAAACACATCAATCAAGGGACTCATTTTGTGAAAATGATCTTAAAATACTTTCAAAATGCCAAATGCATCCCACTGGCCTAGTAAAGTTGTAGACACTTGCTCTAAAACATGATATGTAATTAGGATAATTCCTGAAAACAGTGAAAATAGATAACAGGAACAACTAAAGCTAGGAGTGTAAGGACCTACCCCACTTTGCATCTTAAGAAGACAGAACTCTTGGAATATTTCTTCCAAGACCCCCTATTGTTATTGTTAGTCCTTTTGGTGATTCCACATCCAGTTCCTTTGAAGTATCCTGAAGGAAGTGAGGGCCATAAAGCCCCTTTGTTCACCCCCTTCCCTTCATCCATGACAGAATCCAGGGAAGGCAGGGATGGAGTTTTTCATAGTTGATAACTTGATATGAAATATGATTGGATTCTGACATCCTGCC
>NW_015386370.1:169913-172333 GCF_001527695.2 Protobothrops mucrosquamatus | reverse complement strand
GCTAATGACCCCCTATTGTTATTGTTAGTCCTTTTGGTGATTCCACATCCAGTTCCTTTGAAGTATCCTGAAGGAAGTGAGGGCCATAAAGCCCCTTTGTTCACCCCCTTCCCTTCATCCATGACAGAATCCAGGGAAGGCAGGGATGGAGTTTTTCATAGTTGATAACTTGATATGAAATATGATTGGATTCTGACAAGGAGACACGTTTTGTGTACAGTCTTCATCCTCAGATCTCCCATTAGCTGGTATGTAAAGAAGCAAGCTAAAGCAGGCTTTTGTTATTGCATTTATGATTTGAGTGACAATGGTCCTTTTCTACACTGAAAATTTATGAAGCAATTAAATGAGATTCAGGTGTGAAGATTTTTCTTACTTGAATCCATGTCCATAAGTGAAAATTGCTATGACTGACACTGCAATTAAATTAGACTGAAAATTAGCTTGTCAATATATCTGGATTTAGATTGCTCTAATTGTAAATTAAAATATTTGTATTTTTTGCAAGAGACTATTGATGCTTTCTTAATACATGCATACTTTTCGGGAGTCATAGTAAATAGTAGAACATAAAAATCATGTGCTTTTTCATGCCTCATTCATAATTGCTTGATAACTCAAAGTAACATTTCACATTTTAAATTAATATTTACTTCTCAGTACCATTACATTTCTGAAACCAGCAAGATGTTCTTTTTCTTTCTTAAATTTAAAAACAATTTAGCAGTCTATCTCTCTTGTGGTAGATTAAGATGCATTGGAATTGGAAACAACTAGCAATGCATACTAATAAATTAGTTGCTCCAGAAACATTTTATGTATATTAAAAGAAAAAAGATCTATTTATAAATAATTAACAGTGGAAATGGATATACGTTTACATGTTGTATTAACAATTTATTAATCAGCTATGGTAATTTTCTGCTAGTTCTGACTTAAGCTGGAATTATTTTTAATAATTTATCCGAAGCAGCTTTTTCCAGGATATAAGAGAGTAAAAGCAATTCTTTTTATTTTGTGAGAAGCAAACATTTATTTAGTTTGCATGCATTATAAAGTAGAATAATCTGGATCCCATCCTGTTCCGTTTGTCAACATTTATTTATTTATTTATTTATTTAACAGGATTTATATGCCGCCCTTCTCCCCATGGGACTCAGGGCGGCTCACAGCGTATTAAAACATCATACAAAAAATTTCCCCTACTAAAAACCAATTAAAACCCAAATATTGGTAGCTGTGGCTCTTTAAAATCGTTAAAAATTGTCCCTATTTAAAACTCACCCTAGGTCAGNGGCGGTCTCGGAGATAGCCAGGACCGATGCCATGGAGCGCTTTAAAGGTGGTGACTAGCACCTTAAAGCGTACCCGGAAGGCCACTGGCAGCCAGTGCAGCTCGCGCAGCAGCGGTGTTACATGGGAGCGACGTGTCGCCCCCAGCACCGCCCGCGCGGCCGCATTCTGGACCAGCTGGAGCCTCCGGATGCTCCCCATATTTTAAAGATAGGAATACGATGGTTATAAAATTTGCCAAACACGTGATTTATATTGTTAATAGCTGTGTTCTGCTACCCAAATTTAATATGGTTTGGATTTTCTATCTTTCCCTTCTTTTTGCAGGAATCTTCTCAGGAGAGTGTCATTTCACGAGATATTAATCGTACATTTCCAGCACATGAATATTTTAAAGATACTGGAGGAGATGGACAGGATTCTCTATATAAGATTTGTAAGGTATAGCTGCTCAAATGTCTTGGAGTTTTGTTAAAAAGTTACACAGGCTTGTTGAATACATTTTCCTAATTTATATGACATACAGTATTACAATAATATGACATCAGAGTAGATTGGGTTTCCCACCTAACATTAACTGAAAATAACCAGATGTTAGGATCTTACAGTTTAGATTAGATGGAGAGGCCCTGGTAGAGAATGCAAGGAAATAATAAAGTTTGGGTTATACCAGGATCTATATACAACTGTATACTACTAAAACTCTCATTTCTATAACTTCTTTTTTTTTTTCCAAAGAAATTTTATTATTTTTCATCATAAAAAACAATCATAAGCATAGATAAGCAAATAAAGTCCCCCACCCCCCCCGGACTTCCCAAACCTAATCCCAGGATAATATTCATATATAAGTAAACAAATACTAATATCTCTAACTCCACAAAATATCTTAATCTACATAAAGAGATAGAAAGAGTAAACAAAATACAAAAAAATCTAAAAACCTAAGTTATATTCTACCACTCTATGCTTCTTTTGAATATAAACAATCCATCTTCTCCATATTGATAAAAATTGTTCATTCGAGTAATTCTTCAAATAAGCCGAAATCTTTGCCATTTCAGCAAGATTCGAAACTTTCAATCTCCAGTCTTCCATTGTAGGCAGAATTGGGCTCTTCCAATTTT
>NW_015386370.1:157754-164314 GCF_001527695.2 Protobothrops mucrosquamatus | reverse complement strand
GTTGCTGTATTAATTGATCAATCTTATTCTCAATTTTAGCATCCATTTTTTGTAACATCTCTGTCATTTGCTTAATACTTTCAGTCACTAAATCCTGTAATTCTTTACCAGAGGGCGATGGAGGTGAGGAAGATGGCGGTAGGGGTGGCGGGTGGGAAGCCGGCTTAGAAATTTGTTGGAGCGGCTGGGGAGTCGGAGAAGTAATTGATTTTGAAGTTGTGGGCACCACTCTTTTCGAAGCCATATTAGCAATTTAAAATTTCAATCTATGTAAAAGTCTTTTTAACAGTTAGTCCAAAGCAGGTAATGAAAGTATTAAAAGTAACGAAAGTTCCAGACCGGAAAGCCAAATCACTTTCGTTCTTTTTTGCTAAAAAGTTTCATTCCAGCGCCATTTTAAGTTCACTTTCACTCAGTCCACCCCAAGTATAGGGAAGATCAGAATATTCCAAGTTAGAGTAAGATCCAGAATAAAAAACAGACTTCCAGGGTCGGTTTGTCTGCATATAATAACTCACAGTTCAATTTAAGTTGCAGCGGTGGTGGCGGCTTCTAGCTTCGCCGAAACGAAGGCGTCCTGGATCGCGGAGAATCCTCGGGGCTCCGGAGGAGTTCTAACCTACATCGTCCACATAGGACGACTCGGGAACTCAACTCCTACCCCGGGCAGCTCACCGATCCCCCTATGCCCGGGGGAAAGGTATCAAGCCGTTTGACAGCTGATGCTTGCTGTCAAAACGGCTTTTACGTGAAAACAGGTGGGAGGCAGCTGTCGGCTGCATCCGACGAGGTCGCCTGCACACCGGAAGTCCTCATTTCTATAACTTTCTGTAACTTCAACATAGGGTAATAATTTTTGAATCAAGGTATCTCAAATGGGCTAACTTACAGAATGTGTCCAAAATCTAGGACATATAACTCCCAAGGAAATGAAATTTGTGGAAATTATGGCTGTTTCAGTGTTGTCAGGCTGCTGCTGTCATGTGATCATTTTCAATGTCTTGTGATAGTTTCCCAGCCTCTCCCACAGTCATTTTTTCCCTCCCCTGCCTGGTAGCAGTTACTTACTTCCCAGGAAGGGGAGGGTGAAGGAAGAAAGGGAAGGACCAATAAGGAGGAACGAAGGAAAAGGAAGAGAGGGAAAGAAGGAAGGGAAGGACAGAGAGAGGAATAGGGAGGAAGGAACACAATTCCTGGCTCACACTACCTCTTCTGTACACCTTTCCCAGGCTACTTTTCCTGATCTGCACAACACTTCTCTTGCTCTCAAAGCACCACCTGCTCAATAGCCCCTCTTTGCATCCTCCCTGACCTGGGCGCCCACCCAGACCCATGTGTCAGTTATTGCACACCCAACTTATCCTTCTCAACCCATGCCCCCCCATGCACTTGACCCAGCCCATGTAGCTCTTCTCACATACCACCATGCATCCTTCCTGACCCACACTGCTTCCTGACCTTTCCAAACCCACACAGCACTTCTTGTGTAGCCATGCATGCTCTTCCCAACCTGTACCCTTGCACACTTTCTCACTCCCTGTTCCACCTGGCAGCAGCTATTTTATCTTCTGGCTTGTCTTGGACTTGCAATTTCCCATTGACTTCTCCACTTAACTTTTTTCCTGAAAGCTTCCCACAAGAAAAGTAAATGGGGACTTCGGCAGGAATTCGAATGAGGGAGGGAGGTACTTAATGAGATTTCTGATGTTCCTTGCCAGCTTCCCACAAGGATATTCAATGGGAAAGCCAGCAGGAAGTCAGAAGTTGCTCTTGCTCCCACTGCTTTTTTGCCCACTTGTGGCTATTTTGATTTTCTGTTTAAGTAAGGAAATATCTCTGAAATGAACATCCAACAGAGGACTCATTGTCTAATACCCACTAATTCAATAGGTATTCTGGCCAACCAGTTCTCATCTCTTAGTTTTACGACTCCTTTACATTCTTAAAAATCACTAAAGATCCCAAAGAGCTTTTTTTTAAATATAGGTTATATCTATTGATATTGTATTTACCATAATAGAAATGAAAATTGATACAATTTAATTTTTTTAAAAAATAATAATAAACTCATTACATGTTAACATAGATAACATTTTAATGAAAAATAACTAAAGTTTCCAAAACAAAACATATTTAATAAAAACAGTGGCACTGTTTTACATTTTTGAAGGTCTCTTTAATATCTGGCTTAATAGAAGACAGCTGGATTCTCATATCTATTTCTATATTCAATTTGCTGCGATATGTTATTTTCATTGAAATATACAAAGAAAACCCTGCTTCATACACGTGTTGCTGGAAAAGGGATGAGTATCTGAACAGTCTTTTCAACTGTCTTGTTTTATAAAAAAGATGTTGAGACTCTAGAAAAAATGCACGGAAGAGCAACAAAGATGATTAGGGGCATGGAGGCTAAAACCTATGAAGAATGGTTGCAGGAATTGGATATGTCTAGTTTAGAGAAAAGAAGGACTGGGGTGACATGATAGCAGTGTTCCAATATTTGAAGGGCTACCACAAGGAAAAGGGGCTCAATCTATTTTTCAAAGCACCAGAAGGCAAGGCAAGAAACAATGGATGGAAGCTAAACAAGGAGAGAAGCAAACTAGAACTAAGGAGAAATTTCATAACAGTGAGAATAATTAACTAGTGGAACAGCTTGCCTTCAGAAGTTGTGGGAGGCTTTTAAGAAGAGATTGGACAGCCATTTGTCTGAAATGGTATAGGGTCTCATACTCCTCCAAGGTCCCTTCCAATTCTATTATTCTGTTATAATAGGGTGCAAGCATTTTTCCCTACCATTGCTTTTGTAACCATCTGTGAAAATGTCCACACAGTTGTTCCAGGATAAGCGTGAGATGCAAAAACGTTATTTAGCACTTTGAATATTTCAGCATCACTTGGGTTTGTTGCCAAGTATTCACATAAAAGAAGACCTTAAATTATTAGTTGATGCTGATATCAGACGAATCATACAAGTGAATCAAGTCCAGCCATGCCTGTAGAGTCACCCATTTGTATATGGAAAAGTACAATTCTGAAGACAATATATTAATTCCATCTTCAGGACTGCACCTAAATCTTTAAGTCAGCAAGTTACTGCATTGTTGGCAATTGGCATTGCTGTGATTTCTTTTAGTGACTTTTCATCCAGCCAGCATCCAGCAAATTCAATTGTACACAGTTTAACCTTGTGGATCTCCTGAAAGGGTCTTGAGGACCCCTAAGGATCCATGGACCACATGGATCTGCTGATGCTGCTCTAATCTAAGAAATGGGCCGGATGCTAGAATAACCCTAGAGTGTTAGTGAGGACAAAAAAGAGCCTACTACTGTGGTGCAGGGCCAAATGTCAATTGGGAAAGGGAATTGAACATTATTTTCATTAATTAATACTCCTAAGTGCCCAGAACCTTTCTAGGCACTTAGAAGGGGCAAGCAAATGAATTCTTCCTTTTTGAAAGCATGGTGGGGAATCTGCAATGTTGCCTTTTGCCCATCATGTAAAATTATTGATTTTCTGTGTTGTACTACATTATGAAATAATATTGGTGACCTGGTTTCTTGCTTGCATGTGTAGTGCAGATACTTTCCCCTAGGAAACCAAAATAATTGGTAGAAAGTAATGATTTTAAGCTGCTTGGACTCCTGTGGCTGAAACAGTTTAATGTGAGGCTTGTTGTTCACACTCACAAGTTAGCCATTTCTATTAATCAGAAACAATTTGTTGTCGTTATAATGGAGAAACCTCAATATATTTTAGTAGACTGTATGTGCCAGTTTGTTAATAATTTATCAAAAAGATAAAAGTGAAGTATAGTCCTAAACTATTTGGAAATGGGGGGGGGGGTTGAAAAAAAAAAGACAAATAACTTTTTGAATATTAGCCATATTCTGGTTTCCATTTTGACTCTTAATCTAACCCTCCCCATTCCCAAAGTCCAGGCCAATTCAGCCTGGTCTATAACATAACTGGTTACTACATCCCTGATTTCTACATCTTTTGAATGCCTAAAAAAATACATCTGAAAGTGCCAAAAAGATTGCCCTTGTTGTTTGACCACTTATTCCTGTTGGCACACTGAGATATTGTTTTGCTATAAAATAATTGCCAGGAGACTAAGACCTGAACATATAGAGTAATTTCTTATTTTAAACAAATATTCAATTCTAGGAACTGAATTGCATATATTAAATCATTTTCCTCTAATTATTTGGTTTTCTTTTAGTAAAGATTTTTCAGAATTGTTATGTCCTATATCAGGGTGCACAGTAGCTTTCCCGGTTTCAGATACAACAAGCCTTTGGATGACATTCTGGAGTCCATGATACTCCTAATAGGCAGCAGTAAAACAGTGACGTAGATTGGCTAAAATATATATTTATCTGAATTAATATTTAATAAAATGGAACTAAGATGATTCCTCCCTATTTATTTAATTGTTTATTCATTAACACTGGAAATTGTAATTTGGCAGCAGCATTTTGAGGAGCTTTGGATTGCCTGGTGCAATAGCATTTTAGATAATTATCATGGATTTCTACTGTATTTTCTACCTTAGAAAGAAAATACACAGAACACTGGAAAGATCTAATTTATTCTGCTACTCTCACTTTCTTATGTAAATTACCACTAAATAGAAGACTATTACAAATATTCTTGTTAAAAATTAAGAAGACCAGTAAAAAGTCAGCTGTTTAATGAATGAATAAATAAATCAAGAATTGATATTGCGGGTATCCACATTTGGGATGTATTTGATGCTGCTGCTGCTATTATTGTGATTTTGTAGTGATGTTTATTAATATGATATACACTGTATAATTTATTGTACAGGTAGTCCTCGACTTACAACACTTCACTTAGTGACTGTTTGAAGTTACAACGGCACTGAAAAAAGTGACTTGTGGCCATTTTTCACACTTATGATCATTGCAGCATCCCCATGATCACATGATTTACATTTGGATGCTTGGCAACTGGTTCACGTTTATGACGGTTGCAGTGTCCCAGGGACATGTGATCACCTTTTGCAATCTTCTGATAAGCAAAGTCAATGGGCAAGCCAGTTTCACTTAACAACCATGTTACTAACTTAACAGCTGCAGTGATTCACTTAATAAGAGTGGCAAGAAAGGTCATAAATTGGGGCAAAACTCACTTAGCAATGTCAGGCTTAGCAACACAAATTTTGTGCTCAATTGTGGTTGTAAGTTGAGGACTACCTGTACACTGATTGTTATGCTATTTAGATTGTGTGGTAGTTTTTACTGAAATAGTAGGGAGGCACATATAGTAAATAAATAAAGCTACATCTTTCCAGAAAGACAAAAGGCCCATAAGAATGATTGCACTTTATTCTTTGCAAAAAAGCAAAATTTCAGTTATTTCAAAAGTCCTGGTAGAAGAAAGGTGAAAAAAAATTAGTGACTAATCTCAAAAAAGACAGGATGTAAATATACATATAAATAAATACTATGGTATCTTATAAAATGGGACTTAAAAAAGTGACAATTCCTGAGAAAATGCTGAATCTAGAAGGGTGCCTAGATTCTGAATACTTTCCAAAGACAGTTTATATTTCCATGTAGAGATATTATATCTACTTACTGACTGACTTGTTTCTCTTTTTTTGGTATTGTACACTGTTGGACTCCCAAAGGTTTACAAATATAATAAAAAAAACCAATAACTATAATAAAGTATTCATCACCACAGTGTCCGTTAACTAGCAGCAACTTCATGGTTAAAATGACAGATTAAAAGCTCTATGAAACAGCTGTGGCTTCATTGCCTGCCTAAATATCATCAGGGAGAATGCCATCTGGATGTCTGAGAATAGGCTTTTCCACTGGGAGGGAGCCATAATAAAATAGCCTTGTCTTCTGGCTCACATCCCTACTCAGGAGTAACAGACCAGATGGATCAGTTTTATCTGGAGAAGACGGATCTGTATTACTAGGATATACAGTAGTCCTCAACTTACAACCACACTTGGGACTAAAATTCCAGTCACTAAGCAGTGCAGTTGTAAAGCATGATGTCACATGACTTTATCGCTTACTGATGCCAAGCCCTGCAATCTCAGTTACCATTGTAACTCCAGATGCATAGGTTATTAAGTGGAAAGTGAAGGGAATTCCAGATAAGGAGGATAGGCTGCTGTCCTGGAAGGCCCAGGCATAGCTGTGCAGAAGTTGGGGATTGCTACAGTGTGATGCAAGCTTGGTAAAGAAGGAGGCTAGGTAAAGAAGATGTGGGATGTGTGTATGCATGTGTATGAATGCAGGGAGACTGAAGAAGAATACACTGGCTCATTGCTTCTTGGCACATTGTGGCTCTTGGGCTGCAAGAAGCCCTGTGTCAGAATCCAAATATATTCCATCTCTAGTTATCAACTATGAAACCCCGCATTTCTGTCTGCTCTGGATTCTGTCATACGATGAAGGGAAGGGGGTGAACAAAGGGGCTTTATGGCCCTCACTTCCTTCAGCCTACTTCAAAGAGACTGGATGTGGATATCACCAAATGGACTAACAATAACAATGGGGGTCATTAG
>NW_015386370.1:155619-156777 GCF_001527695.2 Protobothrops mucrosquamatus | reverse complement strand
TGCCAGCAAACTAAACTGGCCAGAAGACATCCTCCTTAGCCATTTCAAAGACGGACTAAATTATGACCTATATGATGCTTGCCTGCCCCGAGGGGACCCACATCAACTAGAAGAATGGTACGTCTTGGCAGAGGAAGCAGAGATCGACATATTGAGGAGGCACCGCCGAGGAAAACAATGGAGCCGCTCACCGCCTGAGTTGACACGCGAACCAGTGAAACCATTGGCCACGGCCAAGAAGCCCGTGGAGTGTTTTAAATGCGGGAGAGAAGGGCATCGAGCTGCAGAATGCCGCTCAAGAGCTACCCAACACAACCCAAACAGATCACCGGCCAGAAACTCCGGAAAGCCTCCAGCTAAGCCAAAAGAACCTGCCATGAGAATGATGGAAGCTGTGGAATTCCCCACCTCTACTCAGCAGGGGGAAAGAACTCCAGCCTACACCACAGGGTCGGTGGACGCCTCAGATGACAGCTTGGAGGGCGAACCCCTGGTAAGTGGACGCATCGCACCCATCCTAAAGACAGTGACTATATTCATCCCCCCCATGGCCGAAGCCGTGAGGGTGAGAGCATTAATAGACTCTGGCTGCACCCGCTGCCTCATTAGCCCAACGCTAGTAGGGAATCTGGGCATTCCGTCGAGGAGACTGGAACAACCATTCTCATTTGGCCAGTTAGATGGGTCCATAGCAGGGGGGGTGCCAGCTACCCTAGCCACTTTACCAATACACCTCTCCTTGGGCAAACATGAGGAGGACATAACGTTTGTGGGGACCCCAGGCATGGAATGCCCAATGATCTTAGGGATGGAATGGTTACAAAAATGGAACCCCTGGATAAATTGGAGGACGGCAGAAATCAAATTCCCGAAGGGGGACCCTATGGACTTAAAATCCCAAGGGGGGCTACTGGAGTCAAGAACAGAAAAAGCATCCATGGGAGAGGAAAAGGGACTATCAGAGATACCAGAGGAATACAGAGACCTTGCTGAAGTTTTCAGTGAGGAGAGGGCGGATGAGCTCCCCCCCCCACCGACCCACAGACTGTGCCATTGAATTCAAACCTGGGGCAAAACTCCCAAAGCCCAGATTATACTCCATGAGCCCAAAAGAGAAGGAGGAAATGGAAAGATTCATAAAGAAAAACCTAGAAAGGG